>NC_042290.1:1238982-1292000 GCF_901000725.2 Takifugu rubripes
ACTGATTGTGCAGAAGAGACAGGTTATTATCTTTTACAGAAGGTCAAGTTTGGAATGAAAGAAGAGCAGAAATCCTAAACCTCCTCTGACACACTGTGGATCATCTCAATGATCTTCTTCTTTAACTTCTTCACTTTGTCTGGGGGCGTCTCATTCAGACACTCCTCTACGTACTTCAGGAACCCAGTGTGGGGTGATGGAGGCTGACTTTGGCAGAACGCCCTCATCAAGTCCAGCACCTCACTACCAGAACGCAGCAAGTCTCGGGCTACTCGCTTCCGCCCCCTACCTTCAGGGTGAGAGGATGACATGGACGGGGAGGATGGAGGTGAGGAGCGTTGGGAGTTTGAAGGAGTGGGTGAGGGAAAGGTTTCAAGGCTTTTATCTGCTTTATCCAGGCGCTGAAAACACAACTCCTCTGACTCTTCCTCACCACAGGAGTCACATAGGAACATCAGGTCCTGATAGTGTTTCCACTTTGGAAGATAAAAGTCCTCTGAGCCGCAGGTCTTGTTGGAAGTGACTGCTTTGTGCTCACGTTGGAAGATAGTCCTCAAGTTCCTGAACTTTGTCTTTATGTCTTTCACTAAAGGGCGAAGAAGTACAAGTTAATCCCATTTGTCATTTTTAGGGGTTGGAGTAGAACCTGCCCCCACATGAAGGAGGCGTTGCACAGCCAGGCTCAGACATTGCAGCGTTCCTGTTTACCTGTGAAGGGGACTGGTTCTCTATCTGACAGGAGGCGGCTCAACAGCTCCAGCAGACTCTGCTTGAGCTGCCTGTTCTTGTAGCTCTCAGACCTGTGGTTCCAAAGAGAGCTGTGCTCTGGACAGAAGAGCAGAGGAACAAAAACACGGTTAGGACAGAAAAACTGGCGTTCTTCTAGAGTCATTCCTCAGCATGTTCTCTAAAGCTGTGAGAACACTGAGGAATGACCTGAACCTGATGTAGACATGGTTGCCAAACACAACCTCCGTATTCTTTATTAACCCACTTGAGCATCATGAGCTAAATGAGTTCAAAACCAGGTTTTGTCAACGGATAAAAGGTGATTATGAAAAGCAAGCCGAGGTCACTGACCAGAGTAAAATAATATGAGTTGCTGGACTTTGGTGTCGCTCCAGTGGCAGCGCGAGTCGACACTCAGCCGGCTGTCGGAGCAACATGAACGTGGCGTGGACACCTGCCGAGTGCGAGCACGTCCTGGTGTTTGACACGAGGCTTTACTGGTGTCTGAGGATGCAGGGTGGAAGAGCTGCTGAGCAGCGCTGCAGCTTGTTCTCGTGTCATTGGAGGGAGTGTACGACCTGCTCAACCTGTTGGGTCGGGTGTAGCTGGACGAGTGGTTTCCCATCACAGAGGAAATGGTTAGGCTTTCTGGCTCCATGTTCTCGTCCTCCACTGGTCTCAGGACCTGCTCTTCCTCCAGTCTCTCATCTTCATCGCAGGACTCACAGAGAAAAAGCAGCTGCTGATAGTGCTTCCATTTGGACAGGTGCAGTTTGTCCGACGTCCTGCTGGCCTGGACAGACTTGTACTCTCGGTTGAAAACCGTCCGCAGGTTTTTGAACTTGCACTTTATGTCGTCAACTGCAGAAAACACAAACACACCAGCGCGTAAACGTGGGATTCACATTCGCTACTTCTGCATCTGAAATCTGTCACGTCTCCTCAGAACGGATCTGGAGGGTTTGTGCCTGATTCATGCTGAACGAGTGTCCTGATACGCAGGACTGTCCTCTGTCCTTGCTACCTGAGAAGGTCATGGTGGCGTCGGACAGCTGACTGCTCAGAACCTCCAGCAGTCTCAGTCTGAGCTGGCGGTTGCTGTGGTTCTCAGACTTCTTGTTCCACAGACAGCAGTGTTCTGCAGTGACACACAACATTCCCATCAACCACAGACAGTTCTGTCCCTGTGAGGACGGATACTCATCTACCTTGGTGTTTCGCTTCTTACCAGAGTAGAACGCTATCAGAGCTCGCTCCCTCTCCTCAGTCCAACAGCATTTCACCATGTCGTTAGGGACAGCAGGGGAGGCCCTCAGACTTGATGGACATTTTGGTCCTGGGACAGTAAGGGTGGACTTTGACTCAATGTCATTGCAACCAACTGCTTGAGGAAGTCAAAATAGCATTTCTGCCTCTACCAAGAGTCCACCACATCCTGAAAGAGACAAAGGTCCTCGGTGTGAGGAAAGAGTCTCCACAACATGATCCTCATTGGAAATCATTTCCTCCATATGCGAGGGACATTTCAGACAATTCCAATATAAACCGTCCCAGACGGATCGGGATTGTGGACCCCAAAGACAGTTTACTGTGAAGATACTGTCATAAACAGCTTTTTTCATGTCAGACTTGTGTAATAAACACTACAGTATCTGTAACAATAAACTAATAAACACTGTTACAATAATAATTCATTACACACACGAGATATTTTTTCAGGACCTTTGTTTAAAGGTTAATAAAGCATTAGCACTAAATGAATCAGACTAGTTACTTTGAGGGGCTTGTGCAGTTTAATTTGATTGCAATTAATTGTTCAGCTTGTCGAACACTTGTCAAGTGTCAAGTTGTCGACTTATATGGTTGAACTTGAAAGGTTTGTTTCCAGCTTTAGCCAACAAAGTCAACTGTTTTACTCACAAACACCGTAAACTTGACAGCTGCTGGTCGCCATTGTTGTGGTCATCCGACACCACACCTTCGTAAAGGGGCGACTTTCATGGAACGATTATCGTTGCTTACTGGAAGTTTAAACTCACGCTGACAAGACTTCCCGTGTGTCCTCCGAACCTCAGGCCAGATCCGCCCCGGTCACCGGTGTGAGGTCGACCGGAGCCTCCAGCGTGTTTTCTTGTTGCCATCCGTCCCGTTTCAGAGCTGCCGCGTCACGTGACCCACGAGGCGCGTTCTGATTGGTTGAGCAACAAAGCCCAAAGAGGTCGCTGGAGACCGGAATTAATATCAATAACACATAAAATAGAGTCAATAATTGACTTGATAAATTAATTTAGAGCACTTTTAGAGCATTTCCCCCTTCTTGACAGAAATTTTTCAACTTATTAAATAAAAAATATAAACATATTGGCTTTAAATAAGGTAAAGGTTCTTTGCACACACAAAAATACCCAACATCCTTTGAATATCAGGTTTTCTGTTTTAATTCTTCACCAACCAACACCTGGCTCATACAGTTCCAGACGAGACTAGTATTTACAGTCATTTTCCACTCATGTACAGATAGCCAGTCCAAAGATATTATTTACATTATTTCTATTGGGCCTCGGGAGGTGACTTCAATCAAGGAAATGCTCACAGTCAGATTAGCATCCTCTTTATGATCCATTAATATATCTAGACACCAAAATGGAAAAAAAAAACTAGATGAGTTTGACTGCAAGTGGCATGTCCAGACCCTGTCCTCAAGGGTGTGGTCCAGTCGGGTTTTCTATCCTACCAGGCTGAAAAGTTGTCTAGCTGGAAGGATAGAAAGCCCGGCTGGACCGCACCCTTGAGGGCCGGGTCTGAACAGCCCTGCTGGAAAAGAAAGAGAAAGCCTGAGAAAAGACTCAGAGTTATTTTCCTTGACAGTGTTTCTGTTGTTCACATTTCCTTTCTATGTGAGTAGGATGACAAAAGTCTTAATTCTATGTGTAAAAGCAGAGGGTATGTTTGATTAATCAGAGAACTGCAGATCTGTAAAGCCAGATTTAGCACCTTTTATATAAGAACACTGAAGAGTTACAACTTTCCAAATATAATCAATATATTTTAAAAAATTACAAGGCAGCTGCAAGTGTTCATGTGCCAGAGGAGAGACGCACACATCTCTACTGGAGACTGGGATGGACAGAAGAGTTCAGAGCATGAGTTCACATCATTTTTCAAATTAAATACTAAAAATGGACTCTCCCACACCATAGTTCACCCACAACACAGACGTATATACAGACGTGTTGCCAGGATATTGGAGTGCATGTAAATATACCCAGAACACCCAGGACCCCAGCTGATCCTACACAACGTTATATACAGACCATTACATCATTCACATCTACATTTACATTTCAAGGTATTAACTGTGTGCACAATGTTGCAAATGTATCATGTTATTCTGGTTTATCTCTAAAGTCTGTCTAAAGCTTTTGTAAAGTCCCTTTAACTCAGAGGGCTATCAAAGCTGAGACACTGCATGACCTCCAGCTAAAAGTGGCTCAGCAAAATATTCTACACATTTATTTCATAAGGAGGAAATAAAATCCCCCCCACATTCTCTGTCTGACAGAAGACTGTGTGTGTGCGTGTGTGTGTGTGTGTGTAGAAGGGCTGATTATGTTACAAACTGGCCTGGACCTCTATGAACTGTGACGTAAAGGTGTGAAAGGACCAGTTATTGTTACTGATACAGTCAAATATGATTCCCAGCAGCTGCTCACTCATAAACTGACTCTGATATAAAACAAAAAGAAAAAAACTCGATAAAAAGTGGTACAGCCAAGTTGTATCAATTAAAAACATTTGAGGTAGACTAATAAACAGGAACATCAAATGATAATTGGATCCACTGTTTGGTTGTTACTGAGGATATAATAACTATATTTTGGCCTGTATAGTTTCTCTGGATAAAAGTTCACAAATTTAACGTTTCACTCTTTCCAAGGCGACACATCTGTCAGCTCCTCACACATTCTCAGCTCACAGATGGACGGTAACAATACTACACACAGTTAGAAACAGAAAACGTAACAAAAATGTTATAAATCACTATAGATCCTCCGGCTGAAGAACAACCACCAACAATAAATCACAGCATGGAAAAAAAATTGCAAATTCCAAATAAAACAGCAAAGGTAAAAATACCTTTTCTGACTGCATGAAAACAATCAACTTCAAGCATATTGATGAACAAGATCACTGCAGAAGCCTCCTTCATGTAATAACCAACCTGAACATTCTGTTATAAACCGTTTGTCGATCCCACCAAGCTTCCATTTAAATGGTGTTGGCTCGGATTCCTTTGCTCTCAAAGAACAAATAAACCACCTGTTAGTCTATTGCTGCTCTTCCTTCACCTCATATGCAAGTACCCCCACAAACAGGCCTGGTGGCCTTCAGGGCCAGGAACCACAATCTTCTGATAATAAAAGCACAATTAAGCCCACTGAGCAGCAAAGAAAACATGTTGCTGGTTTTTTAAACTCCACAGTCTTATAAATTAGCAATCAAAGCAGCTTCCACTCAAACAATACTGTCCTGCAGGAGCGGCTCAAAGTCCTCATGGTTTGCAGTGGGAGGACTTTCTTCATCGCTGCCTGGGAGAGGTGTGTTGATGTGCACGCCGGCCAGCGCTGACATGGACTCTTTGCCATCCGTGTGGGACTTCTCACTGAGGGACAACTGGGAGGAAGAGGAGGAGCAGGAGGGCTTCTCTGGAATGAAAACAGCCACCAGGAAGGCCACGACCACGGTGCAGGCCCCCAGGAGGAAGGGTGGGCCAGGGATGAGCGCTCGCTATGTGGGGCACAGAGAGAGAAACATATCTTAAAGGTTCCATTCTTCATCTTCAGCGCAAAAAATGTTCTATTTTAACAAGTAAACACGGAAATAAATGCAATAGATCCCACGGTGGATGAAGAAAAGTAAGATTTTAATTTTGAAAATGGACTTGGTAGCAGAGAAAGTCTGAAAATAACATTAAAAGCAGCAGGTACTGGACTGCACATGTGAGGAGGGTTGAGCTAACGTGTGCTCAGCTGCAGCTGGTACCTCAGTGGGGCTCTGCAGAGGCAACGGGTCGATGTTGAAGTCCCCCTGGATGGGGTCCATGGCGTTGAGCTCCACATTAAAGAGAAAAAAGACAAATCCGTAGAGAGCTGGACCCAGGCCGTTGCACAGTCCTCTGATGCCTGTGATCATCCCCTGGACAACACCTGGAGGTCACAATAACAGTCACATTACTGCTGCTGACATGGACTAAATGCTGTCTGCAGATATATTTAACCTGCCAGCACAGCTCTGAGCTTCTTCTTTCTCCACTCAATACTGGGACTATTAATGTTCATGACAAAAAAAGGATTTTATTTATTCTCATTTCTCAAATGTCAAACCTTCTCTTACAAAATCCAGCGCATACGGTCAAAAGCACAACACATGTAGTTAATTTTTAATAGTCTGAAAGCTAGACAAATTGAAGACAAATTGTAGTAAACATGGCCTAGTTGTTGGTCCCAGACAGACTGGTCAGAGTATGTCAGGACCTGCTGATCAACTGGGATTTATGAATGGTCCAAAAAAAAGGAAATATCCGGGGAACAGCGGTTGAAAACGCTTTGTTGGTGTGAGAGATCAGAGAGGACTGGGCAGACTGGTTCGGATGGTAGAAAGGCAGCAGTAACTCAAATAGTCACTGGTAACAACCAAGGAATGAAGAACACCAGCTTTGAATAACAACACACAACCACAGAGGCCCCAACAGAGGACATAGGTGAGAGCAGAGACGGAGAGTCACCTTGTTTATCAGGATCAGCAGACTGGGACACCAGAGCAGAGACAGCTGGGAAGGTGATGGAGGACATCGCTGCTACAGCACCAGCTGCCCACATCATCCTGTTAACACACACACACACACACACACACACACACACACACACACACACACACACACACACAGGGAGTGAGTGCAAAAACAATTCACATTTATTACATTACATCACATTTATTCACTATCATTTACATGTGGCAGGGGAAATAACGACACATATGCAATAAAATAGGACAATCTAACTTTTCACAGTACACAAACTACACACATACACACACACACAGATCTCACCATGGCTCGGAGCCGAAGCCGTACCAGGCCAGCTGAAGAATCTGGAAGCCCAATCCCAGCAGAACAGTATTTTTATTACCCAAAGTCCTCATCAGCAGAGTGAGGAGGAGTGTCTGAGGAAAGAGAGACGGGGGATTGATTCAGATCTCATTCAATTCTTCTTTGTAGTCAGAAATCTCTGCAATCAATTTCCAGTGATACCAAAACTAGCAAAAGAGACAAGGTACCCACAAGATGAGCAAACCAATGTTAAAGAACACTGAGGATGGAGCAGGAAGTGGAGCATTATGAGAGTGTTAAAGAGTGTCGGCCTGTTTTACCTGTGCTACGATAGACAGGATGCCCACCACTCCAATAAAAATGGCCAAGGTGGTTGAGGAGAAATGAATGACCTAGAGAAACATGCAGAAATCATTATGATTGTCACGGAGGTAAGTTACAACGCTCTGAGGAAGCAGCATCACTTCCACACGCCTCGCTATTAAAGTGTGTGTGAGGTTACATCACTGCTAGGAAACCAGAACAGTAAGTGAATCATTGTTACTGAGTACAGAAAGGCTTCTTCAGGCCACCATGTGCGTCACCTGTCTCAGGTAGAGGAAGAAGCTGGAGTACTGGCCAGCCTCCGGCAGGTAGGATAAGAACACGGTGATACAGATGAGCAGGACTGTTGGGTCTTGACCAACCTTCCTCAGAGACTGGAATAGAAAGAAGCTCATTTTCACTCGCTGTGACAGCGTCGCTGTTTGCCAGCGAGATGTACCAACTCACAGCAAACGGGTCAGCCTGCTCCCAGGATATGGGCGCGCCCCAGGTGTTCAGCCTCATCTTATCAGGCAGAGATTCGGGCACAGCCAGCAGAATGAAGCAGATGTCAGCCAGAGCGATCAGAGTAGCCAGCAGAACCACCAGATTGTCTCCGTACCAGGCTGACAGGTAGGCACCAATGGCCGGACTGGTTACCAGACTGGCTGCAAACGTCGCCGATACCTGGTGGAGCCACAGACAACCAAAGGTCCCGTAAATGCACGACATCCCCTCGTTAAACACACAACTGTTGGGCTTTAATGTACAAACGTGATATAAGAATTTACCAAATCTATCAATGATGTGATGGTGCAGCAAATATCTGGATAAGCTTTTAAAGCCGTGAGTCCCAGCTAATTCCAGGTCTTTGCACAATCAAAACCACTTTCAACAGCCCAAACAAAGCCGACAGCGTGTTCCCTCTGAGATGATGAGTGCAGTCCTGCTGAGCCCATCGGCCCTGTACCGTCTGTCCTGGTTCTCTTTTCTTCAAGCTGTTCCTGCTTTAAAGTTTTCACAAAGTGTCCTGTTGGGAAAACTCAAGTGTCTTCCAGACATTTGAAAGGCTGCACATTTGGGAAATGTCTCTTTTTAGTCAAGTGACTGATCGCCTTGGCAACAGATGTGTTAGTTGTACATCTCTACTGAGTTCAGGGGGGGTCTGCCTGAGCCCCATCTGAACAGAGAACCTGATCTGCACTGTTATTATGTAGTTTTATGTTATTATACATCGGGTTAGTTGTTAATTATTCATTGGTGTTCTGAAAAGTGGCCTTAATACACCAAGCACCACATGTACACATCACATCGCATCCATCACATCACATCACATTGTTTTCAGGCTGGGTGGCTCTGTACTGGACTTGGACCTCAGTAAAAACTCAGTAAAACTTGTTTTCAACCATATCCAGTCGTCTTGTGTCTGCATTTGGGGTCTCGATTCATGTCTGCAGTTCGTAACAAATTGTGCTGTTTTTGTGTTTAAAACCTAGAAACTGTTTAAGGAAAGACATCTTATTTTATCAGACTATTTTTCAAACTTTAGTCTCAATGATCAATACCTTATATTTGGCTTTCAGGACCATGATAAATATGTTCTAATGATTAAATTTTACTGTTTTATAGTAGATCTCACACTGTAAATTTCCTAACAGAAAAATGAGTTATTTAAATCAGTTTAAAGAGTATAATTGGTATTGATTAAGGATTGTTTGCTCCACCTGAACTTATTTATCTATTTTCTTTTATTATTATTTACTGTGGTCAAGTTTGTTTCCTCTTTTACTTTTATTTCAGATGATGTCATGAAAATATTGAGGGTCAGATCAGGAAAGCAACCATTTTGAGAAGCACAGGTCCAAACAGGGTGCTTACCAGTCCGTAGGCTGTGCTCCTCTCCCGTTCATCAGTCACATCAGCAACATAGGCGAAGATGACGGAGAAGGTGACCGAGAATGCTCCAGACATGGAGATCATGGCAAAGTACCACCTGATGGGTAACATTAGACACAGCAATGAATAAAGGAGCAGCTGGTGTCGTCTAGAAGCTCTCAAATATGGAGATACGCTCTACATCAGTCCTGAAATGTTCCAACATGTTCGGCTATGTAGGAGGTAAATCTACAGTGTGATCTGTAGGAGAGTCTCCTGCTGCACCAGGACCTTCATTAGACTTCAGTAACAATGACCGCTACTGACAGTCCCCCCTTATAATCCAGCTCACGCAACAGAGCTTATTTAAGATAAACCATCCAGGAGGAAACGGGTCCACCGCCTGGTGGTCTGTGGTCCAGGTGCACTCTTCGGAACACTGTTGGAACTCTTTATTCTAGTTAACTTTGCTCCCCATGTTCTGTTTTGGTGGTGATAGAAGTGTGGCAGGTTATTACTGAAGTTATAACATGTCTGAGCAAGAGCAGTGAATATTACCAGGGGCTGAGCCTCATCAGTGGGATGGGTGCACAAGTGAAGAAGACAGTCACCAAGAGGAAGGACCGTCTCCCCCACACGTCTGACAGAGCACCGATCAGGGGAGCAGACATGAATGACAGCAGGCCCTTGACATGAAGAGGTGAGTCAGCGTCCACAATTTAACAAGCGTCTCAGTGACACCCAGTACTGTTTCAGCAGGGTTAAAGGCCTGCGCCTGGAGGCATTGCTATGGCAACTGAACTGATCATCTGAAGTGGAGGAGGTCTGTCCTCTACCTCAACTCAGCGGTGAGAAGGCTGTGTGTTCTGGTTCTCACTCTCACTGCGTAACAAAATACAAACTTCTGACTGGAAAGTAGCTTTATGACAACTTGGGGTATTTACAAGCAGGAACAGAAACAGGACGTTGAGGATGTGAGAACACACAGTTAGCTCAACTGTCAGACAGTTCAGGTTGTCTTTGTTACTTCATCAACTACAAGAGTAAAAATTCTGTGTTTTCATCTGAAATCACATCTATTCACTCACTTACGGTATTTAAACGTTAGATTCCGACAATGCTGGGAAAATGATGGAAACCAAAAAACAACAACCTCATTCTGTTTTTGAGTCTGTGGCACAAATAATATGGCTCTTAGAGCTCTTTATATGATCTCAGTGACATGTTTTAACAATTATATTATGCTTTTTAAAGAAAAGCATAAAATAAGCCCTCCCTATTGATGAGAATGTTGACAGACAGACAGACAAACAGACAGACGGACGGTAAAGGTTGGTGAAAACAAGAATCAGTTCTTACCTTCACACCCTGGATGAGTCCATTCATCAGGAAGGTGTGTTGGGGGAACGTTTCATGTAAAACCTTAGCAGAGAAAGAGATGAGAGATTTCAGCTTTACTGAGCTGGACAGAAAATGGACCTTCCTGTTTGTTCTTAATGTTATCACAGCTGGGTCGCTGCAGATGGAGGAACATGAGAAGATACACCTTCTGCAGGAGATTCTGGAAATAAAGTCTTTGTTTCATGCTGTTTGTGTCCACGGTTATGACTCGATAATTCAAATCAAAACAAAACTCATTTTTAAAATGCCTCTCTCTCATCTCAGCCTCCCTGAATTGAGAAGAACCACTGCCCATTAGACCAAGAGGCCAAACACCGGTGTTACAACCAGGGTCGTGTCGGGACGAGGACTGAAAACCAGTGGGTCGTTAACGTGCGAGGTGAGAGAAGAGTCTGGTTTGATGAGGGGAGTGTTACCGTTACTGTTACTCACAGTCAGCATTGGTGTGGTGAGCAAACCCCAGGCAAAGAACTCCAGGAAGATCACCACCACTGCATGATACACACTGGGCCTGCCGATGCCCTGCTGGAGCTGAAACACACATAAACACACACATACACGGTTTGATAGATATATTTAGATAAAAGGCATCATTGTTCAGAGGACAGCGAGCCCACTGACACAGATCCACAGGATTAAAGTGGTGCTGCGGACTCCTTTCTATCTTTAGCCCGAATGATAATGATGAGCTCCTCTTTTTAGCTCATCTCCTATCAAAGTAACACAGCAGTAAAACTAAAACACAAGATCAGGAGCAGCAAACAAACACTGCTGCATTTTAAACATGCTTGCTCTTGATCCAAAGCTGCTGCAACAGAGGCGATTCATCCAGTGACTCCTCTCCTGATCCCATTTCTCCCTCCAGCAGTTGTTTCTGCAGTGCTGGCAAATGAGGGGATTTACAAGACGTCTCACGGCTCAGAGCCACTCAACCCTCAGACGTATATTAAACTACATTAAGTAAAAATTGCAGGAGCGTAAGCAGCTGCTGACCTGCCTACTATATCTTAAACAGTCACAATGTTCCAGGAATTCTAATAGGACATTAACAACAAGCCAAATGTCAGCAGTGCAGTTGGAACCCTGCGGGAAACATTGAACACAGCAGTAGTTGTGTGTGTGTAGATTTATTTGGTCTCAAGATCAAACATGTTTGACAATCATCTGCATGAAGGTGAAGGAGGTGAAGAAGCCCAGTGGACCCAGGGAGAGAAGAACAAGCACCGTAGAACAGAGCCTGGGGGGCCTCCATGAGTGTGAGGAGCAAAGGGGGAAACTTCTGTCTGACAGACAGGACCAATCGGTCCAAGGCTCCATTTAAGGTCAGAAACGGGATCCAAACAGGATCACTGTGGTCTAAAAGGATGAGGATGATGAAGATGTTCAGGACAACCCCTCCGAGCCTCAGAAAGTGAATCAAAATGCTCAGAATAAACTTCTTATTTGCCTTCTTTCATTAACAAGTGGACACATGGGATCTCTTCCAGCTGCTCGGAGGTTTGTCTGGTTTATCCCAGTGAGGTGGGCGCTAAACCTCCACCATTCTGTCATCCTCGACGACATCCCTGGGTGTTACCGGTGCTTTGTACATCGTTTGTAATTTTATTCACCTCTCAGTTATCTGCTGTGGTGTTCCAGGTCTTTCAGGACCCTTGAGGCTGTTGATCTTAATAACTCATTGCTTATTTCTGACTGCATTTAGTGTCCCCCTCCCGATGAATAATGACCTTATTCACTAACACACTTCTGTAGCTTTAGTCAAAATGCTGGAACATAACAGTCAAACCCCAAAAATCCAAATTCAGGCTTTTTTTAAAAAACTGCTTTATCTCTATTGTAACAACACAGGAGAAGTTCAAAACAGCCCGTAAAAATACTTTCCCATACTTGCCCATAAATTAAATACTTTAATTTCATTCTGAGTCTGTGAATAATGCAGCGAATGCTCTCAGAATGCTGGTCTACTTGTGGTCCCCAGAGTCTCTAGGAGTAGAATGGGGGGCCGAGCATTTAGCTACCAGGCCCCCCTGCTATGGAACCAGCTCCCTGTCCAGGTACGGGAGGCTGACTCCATCGCTACTTTTAAGATCAGACTCAAAACCTACCTCTTTGAAAAAGCTTATTGTTACTAATTCTGCAGTTCCAGTTATTATCATAGACAGACAACTTATCATACTTAGGGGGTCGTCTAATCGTTAGGTCACATCTTAGCTGTGCTGTTATAGGCCAAGGCTGCCGGGGTCCAGAAACATGATCACCTGACAGGCCTCTGTCACCCCACTGGGTCATGGTTTCCTCTCCTCTCCTCTCCTCTCCTCTCCTCTCCTCTCCTCCTCCTCTCTCTTTACCCAGCCCCCCCATCAGCAGGAGGGTCCCCCTACATGAGCCTGGTCCTGCTCAAGGTTTCTTCCTGTTAAAGGGGAGTTTTTCCTTGCCACTGTTGCTTGTCTGGGGTCAGGCCCTGGGATTCTGGAAAGCGCCTTGAAACAATTTTGATTGTATAAGGCGCTATATAAATAAAGATTGATTTGATTTGATTTGATGATTGGTATTCTTAGGTGGTAAATGTTATATTTTATTGAAGACAAATGTAGACCAACATCCTGGTGCCTTCACTGCCCCCATTTTTTGTAAACATTTGTCACATTTTACTTAGTTATTATTACACTGTGAGCAGATTTGTTTAGAAGAATAGTTTTATAATATAAAGCTCATTACTAGGCAGCTCATCGGGGCTTCATTTAATGGCTTCACCAGGTAAACACGTGTCAGCCGTCTTTATTTGTGCTATTTTATACTGGAAGATATTTGATATGATCTATTTTTACTTTGAACATGTAAGTGCAAATAAACACATTTATTTAATTGTTTCTTGCAGGTGATATACAGGTTCCAAAATGAGCAGAAAGAGGTAAATACTCATATGATCCAATTACTGATTAGATTTGGTTACTGGATGTTGTTGTTGCAAGAAAATAAACGTTTTTGCTCCCTGTTGCACATACAGGTGTTGTTTAAAACCGCCTCTGTAAAATAAACTGTAGATTTAAATGTAGAAGCGAAATAAGGGTTAGAAATCTTAATCGGTCGGTGGTTGGATGTTAAAATGGACGCTGACGGGGGCTCTGCAGGCTGGATCCGCTGTTATGTAACAGATAATGGATCCATTTTGACCACACCACCACCACCACCATCATCATCAACACACCGAGCCAGGCTGTCTGAGGCCACATCCGAGTCCCACAACGCACATCTACAGCCATTTTGGACGAGAGCAGCTCTGTCCAGGCTCATTTTGGCTTCGACCCCCCGCTGGGCAAATGAATGGTGCCATTTCTGATCGGTTCAGAGCCAAACATGTCCACTGTGTCCACACCACCCGCTCTATAAACGCCTTAGACGACATTTATGTCAACGCTTATCATGATTAATACAGATTTATATGAAGTAAAATGGCGGACTGGGTACCCACCGCTGCTCCGTCCCTCATAACGAACTTCTTCACCAGCACCACCCGGCCGGGGGCCACTGGCTGCTCCCCCGGCATCTCCTCACACCTGCCGCGCGACACGAAGCATCCATGCTGCATAGATGAGCGCGGTTCTCCCGGAGCTTCCAGGATGATTCCTTATATTGTCCTGAAAAAGCTGAGTGGAATTGAAGCCGACTAAGAACAACTAAAACCCTCTTTCATGAACGAAATCGTTGTGCCACAGAAATCCGTCGTCATGTCAGCACGAAGGTCCACGGCTCGTCTGGAACACCATCAAGCTGGAGGGAACCATCGAAGCTCTTCCGATTCGCCATACCTTTCAAAATAAAAGCACAAGCTAAACCGTTACACAACACTCAAACACGCACAGTGGTTTGATGATAACTTTAAAAAAAAAACCAACATATTCTTTAAGTCAGTAGTTTCTTGTATTCCTGTTTTATATTATGGCTTTTCAGAGTGGAAAACCATAAAAATAGTAGAAGAAAAGAAACTCAACTACAATTAAAGGTACATTTGGGACATGGAAACCCCTGAGCTACTAAACTAGTCCAACTTTTTAATAATACTGTTTCATTCTGAGTCTTTGTTTGTTGTTATCTTCTTCTGCAAATAGTAGAAATAAAATCAAAACATGATTAATGGTTTTGGCTTCACTTGTCTCCTCTCCTCTCCCATCCTCCTCTCCTCCCCTCTCCCCCTCTTCTCCTCTCCTGTGCTCCCCTCTCCTCTCCCCCTCCCACCCTCCTCTCCTCCCGTCCTCTCCTCCCCCCTTCTCCCCTCTCCGCCCACCCTCTCTCCTCCTCTCCCTCTCTTCTCCTCTCCCCTTCTACCATCGCCTCTTCTCCTCCTCCTTTGGCCTCCTCTTCTCTCCTGCGCTCTTCTCTCCTCTGCCCTTTCCTCCCCTCTGGTATCCAAAATCGTTTTTATTTTGTGTAGACAACGAATCAAACCAAACAAAAGTCTGTCTTTATTTGATTTCCTCTTGTTCCTTTCGTTATTACGTAAATAGTTTGACTAAACGTATTTAAATCTCCGCTGACGCACCAATTATTCTGATTAAAGGAAATGGATCTAGCACAATCATAGCCACTTTAGATTAGACCGAATTCTACTTCCTCTTCTGCATAATGACAATTCGACAAAGTGTTTTTTCAGAGCTAAACTGGGTCTGTCCCAGTCTGAGACAACTGTCTGTACTGGCTGTTGTTTGTTTGTCTAGAGAGAAATTGTCGCTCGCGTTTAGCTTTTGCGATCACTTGTTTCCAAGCGTCAAAACAAAAATGTAGAAATTAAAGTATTACCTTCACATTAAAAGAATCACAACACATCAATCGATACAAAAATCGAATATCTTTCTAGATTATACGTGTATATAATAAGTTGCTATGACAAAGACTGAAATCAAATCTATAATCAGTTAGGCGAAGGCAGAAATTGTCAATTTATCATCATGTGTTTATTTTGAAAATAAACATTAAATTGAAAACGATGCGGTAAAAGCGACGAACTTTACATCCCGAGTAGCTCACGTGTCAGAGGCTGTGGTTGTGACTGCATGTGCGCGTCCTTGTGTGTTCAAAAGGGTAATGACGAGGATGGGAAAACGTGAGCATCCTTGTTTCAGACCGAGACCGAGAATAATATAATATAATATAATATAATATAATATAATATAATATAATATAATATAATATAATATAATATAATATAATATAATATAATATAATATAATAATGGGCATGTATATATTATGTTTAATGCTTAATATGACTATATTATTAGTAGTAGTATTAGTAGAAGCAATTGTAGTAATAGTATCAGTAGTGGTGGTAGTACATTCAAACATAGACAAAATGATTCAAGCTCTCTTGAAATGTATCTAGATAAAGCTTTCTTACCTAAACAACAACCACTCATCCATCTTCTAGCCACTTTTCCCTTGCAGTGCACCTTGCAATGATGATTTTTTTTTGAAGCCTTAGAAGTGCAATCTGTTTTTTCACTGAAGGTTTATGATTGTTGCTGTTTTACACAATGGAGGTGGGAACAGTTACGTGAAGGCATCCCTGTCAGTGTTGTGGTTCTGTTTTTGGTTGTCACTCAGACTTCTCACCTCCCTCTCTACCCGCAGGAGCGGCATTTAGGGGCGGGCCGATCTCTGAGAGCATTGAGCTTCTGGCACACCTACAGCGCGTTCTGCCTAAATTGGCCGCCTACTTAAGCTCTCCCCTCTTTGTCTCCGGCACCTAGCTCCAGCTCACAGAGCTCTCCAGCCCTTGTCTCACGTTAACCCTTATTCTCCAGCCCAGTAAGTTTTGTCAGTGCCTTGTCACTGTTTTCAGTTGTATTTTTTCCTCGATGGTTTTTCCCATTTGGTGGTGATTTTTAGTTTGTTTTTCTGTTGCTACTTTCCTAGAGTTTTTTTTGTTGTTACTTCATTCGGAGAACTGTCTCTCCTTGCATTGTTTTTTGGCAATAAAGAACCTTTTGTTTTACACTCGGCATCTGGGTCCTGGCCTCCTTAACTCGAACGTAATAGTCAGCTCCTGACAGCTCTCCCAGCATGGCTGGGAAAGAGAGGCGTGACGGAAAAAGCTTTGAGTAAATACATTGATAGTCTTAGAAGTAACACGTTGCTGTATATGCTCAGGCCACTCCCTCCATCTCTAATGGTCCTGCACCACCAGGATTCAACCCACCTACCAGCCATTACCAGCCCAACTAGCCAGCTCCACTAGCTAGCCTGCCTGAGATCCTGCCCATCTGGTGGAGGAGACAATGCAGCTGGGTGGTGAAACACCGCTGCAGGATCCAGGCGAGTGACTCTACTGTGGCTCATCAGTGTGACTGGGGACACTGGTAAAGCTAACCTGTCCTGCAGGACTTGTTTTCAGGCGCTGGTATTGGTCTGGTGGGAAGTCGGTGTACTTCCCCTATTAGCCCTCATGGAGTTAGGCCTGTGGCCAATTTGCTTGATCATGCAGTGGCTATGGAGGCAGGAATCCAGCAGGAGCAGCTTGGGTCGCTGATAAAAGTCTTTGCCCTGGTTGCCTGATGGCTCAGTTAACAAATACGACTACACCTTGAATATCACTATTATTAGACTGTCAGATTGAACATAATTTCTGCTTCCCACCTCTTTTTCTGTGCCACCCCTGGTTAAAACCACAACCTGCATCTAAATTGCAATAAAATGTTGGGAATATGGAATATGTTTGCTTGTCGGCTGCCCAATCTCCAGTAGGTCCTGCCAAAGACTTCTCTTTTCACCATGATCGCTCTCTAAGGTACCGCTTACATAACTTGATCTCAGTGATCAGTAAAAAACAAACGTGTCCTTGCATCACCCCAAAGATTGTGGCATCAACCTGCTAGCAGCCAAAAATCTATCCTCGCCTTTATTGTTAGTTTATTATCCAGGAGAGTGGCGCAATTGGTCACCACCATCATCGAAAATCCCCTCCCCGTGTCCGCTCACTAGCTTTCCGAGGAGCTTAGGCGTGTGTTCGATCACCCGGTCCAGAGCAGTGAGATTAAACTTTTTTCTCTGCAGTAGGGGGTAACATTGGCGGCTGATTATCCGATCTGATATATCGAACAGCTGTTTGAACGATGCTGCCCTCCAGGTGGTTACCATATATTAAAGGCCTGGAAGAGAAACTAAAGAATGAGCTAGCAGCCCTAGATGAGACCCCATATTTGGAGACATTAATGGCCCTTACCGTATGTTTGAAAACCGTCTCAGAGAGAGATGGAGGAAGAGGGTCAGGTCAAGTCATGCTGTTTCTCCAATGATCCCGGCCAGGTCAAGTGGTCCTGTGATTGACCCAACTGTGCCAAGTCCAGTTGCACCTCTGTCAGTCGTTGCAGCTGAAACCATGCAGCTGGGATGAAGCAGATTCTCCCATTCTGAGAGACACAGGTGGCTAACTGCAAAGGTCTGCCTATACTGCAGACAACCAGGCCATTTCATTGCCCAGGGCGGCCAAAAGACTAAGCTCACCAGCAGATTCAGGAGAACTGGTGAGCAGAGCTTCTTTCGGTTTCACACCCACCCATTTGACAATACCTGGTTCTCTCCTCTGGTCTGATGACTCACATCTTTGTCCTTTTTTTTTTTTGATTCAGGTGCAGATGCCAGTTTCATCGACCAGGACCTAGCCACGCAGGGCACCATCTCCGCTGAGGATCTGTCTGAGCCTAAGACCATCCATGATTTAAACGGAGAGATCCTCGCCAAGGTAGCTCATCAAACTGCATCCTTAAACCTCATAATCTCTGGTAACCACAGGGAACAGATCCAACTTTTTCCTCATTTCTGCATCCTCCTCTGGTGTCCTTCATTCGCCCTGGTTAGCTTGCCATAACCCGCAGTTTGATTGGTTTGACACAAGGCTTACTAGTAGGAGTGTTTCCTATCACACTAACTGTCCCTGCTCTACGCTCTCTCCTTCGCCGGTCAATCCAGATCCACTTCTGGTGGCTCCAGACCTTTCCATTGTGCCTGCCAAATATCACATTTTAGGCGAGGTTTTTATCAAACAGCATGCTCTCTCTCTGCTACCACATCAATACCCTGTATAGATTACCAATCCCTAAATGGCATCACTGTCAAGAAACAAGTACCCGTTACCCTTCTTCTATGCTCTTTTTGGTCCACTCCACAGGTTTTTGAGTGGTCCCACGAGGCTGATGCAGCATTCGATCGCTTGAAAGCTCTGTTGTCCTCCGCTCCTGTCCTGTCTCATGCAAACCCCAGCCAGCAGTTTGTGGTCGAAGTGGTTGCTTCAAACATTGTAAAATTTTAATTAATTAATTAATTTTCTGACTCCACCGATTTCCTAACGATATTGTATCTGTCCAAGGACCTCAATTCAAATCTCAGGTCTGGAGAGATTTCCGTGTGTCACTCTGAGTCCCTCTTGTCCAGGTATCATCTGCAGTCAAAGGGTCAAGTCAAGAGGGCTAATCAAAGTTTGGAGAGTGTCCTCACATGTGTGGTTGCCCAAAAGCCAGTGTCCTGGAGTTCATTTCTGCCCTAGGTAGAGTATGCCCATAATTTGTTGGTTTCTGCTGCCACTGGAATGTCAACCTTCATGGGCTCTCTGGGTCTGGGGTATTAACCAACACAGTTTGAGTTCAAGGAAGACAAAGTGGTGGTGCCCTCTGTGCAGGCCAACCTGTGCCATTGCAGAAGCGTGTGGAGACAGTTCCGTACCGCCATTTTGCGTTCCTGTCTACAGACACAGAAACAAGCCAACCACCGTCCTTTGTCGTAGAGGTGGTCCCACCTACACAGTTAGACTTATTTTTGACGTCCATCGGTGTGGACGCAGTCTCCAGTTCCTGGTCGGCTGGGAGGGGTACAGTCCGGAGGAGCAGTCATGGATTCCCTAATGTTATATCTTGGATGACAGTCTCCTCAGTGACTTTTACCTGGCCCATCCCGACAAGCCTGGTAGGGCATCTAGAGGTGTGCATTGAGGGGGAAGTACTGTCATGCCATGGCCCTAGGTTAGGGTTAGAGTTAGGGGTGCCCTCCATTCGAACCTCCTCCTTTCCCTTGCTCATTTACAATGACTGTACTTAGTTTCAGGCTTTCTAGTTTAGACACACAGCCCAAATGGAAATAAAGTTTTGCTTTTTCAACTGAAAATGCTGTGTAAGTGGAGCTTACCTGGTGATGTTAGAATGTGCAGTTTGCATTCGTATTTTTGTGACACATTTGTGTCACTCTCCCACTCTCACTCCTGCAGGTCATGTTTTGGCTGTTGGTGTGACTTGAATGTACATGAACCCTTTTTCTTTTACTTTACCACTTTTATTCTGTTATTTGTTTATCTTGGGTGTATGAGTCGCATGAAGAAGTCTCAGGTCTTAGGTGGGTTTTCTTTGATTTGGTTCCTACCACCCTCCTGGAATGGCATCCACTTGCTGACGTCCTTAAACTTATAAGACATCTATAGGCTGTGATGTTGACATGAACCATGATGAAGCATTTGGATGCCACAAATAAAATCATACCTCAAAAAAAACAACAAAAAAAACTGAGGAAAACCAATTCAAAGACAGGCCCACCTTTGTTCCTCCAAAACATTCTCTCCACAGCTTCACTTCTCTTCTAGTGACACACTAGGTCTTCTTTAGACTATCTATGACAGGTTTACCCCAGCAGATTTGCATGCTATTTCTTCCACTGTGTTAGCAACAAAATGAAAGATTTATACCTACGGCTTGATCCAACAGTCCAAGACATTGCCTAAGACGCCTGCCTGTAGTGTAGCTGGCTGTGAAGATAGAATTTCACATTTTCTTGCACTTCCTATTTATTTTCTCAGTCTTTTCCAAACTTTTGTTTTTGCACTTGTCTGGGTAGCATCACAGGTGTATCTTAGCAGCACTGACAGCCCATTCCACTGGTTGAAAGATCCGAATTCTTGTGGGTAGAAGCTCTTTCCTGACAGGTGGAGTCAACAGTCAGCACTGCCCCATTTACTCATAATCAAAATCGTCCAAGATGAATTTTCAAAAATATGGAAAATTATTGGTAGATTTAGTGTTGACGTGTGTGACAGACATGTGTATTAGAAATGTATGGAAATATAGAACAAAAAAACTTTCCATATTTCTTTGTAGAGGATCTTTTAGACATGTTCTTTTGTGTACCAGCTATGTTTATCTTTAAGGTGAATATCTGGCCACTTGCCAATATCATCTATCCAGTCTTCTATAGAAGCCTGGTCAGGCTGATTATCACTCCCAGTCAGTACTAATTTATTTAAGTACTGTTTGCAGTCCTTCCTCAACAAAAAAGTGATTCACAATTATTCATGGTTATACATGGTCTTCTATTTCTGGCTATCATATTCTCTGACCCCAATCTGCTAAGCTTGGAACGTCTACATGCAGCAGCAACTCTGGCTACACCTGTAAGGTGTTCAGGTAACATCACTAAACTACACTAACACAAGGGGCATTTGGGTTACTCAAGAAAATAACCTGGATTACATCTGATTTTCTTGGATCCACCTGCCTCATCTCGTTACCTTTTTTCCCCCCAGCTTAAGACAGTCCAGCCTCACCCGTACTGTGCACCAGCCTCCTTCAGACCCAGACTTAAACCCCCACTGCACGTTGAGTTCAGCTTTTTGGCATTTGTTCCTACATATGTGGCACACGTACATAGGTTTAATCACCTTTTTATATATCATTTCCATATGATCCTGTAAATTCATCTTTATTTAGCACGATCACTTGCCCTGCTCCTTTTCTGCTGCATCCCTGGCTGACTCTGTAATTTGACTGTTTAAATGCTTGATGTTCCCCTTAAGGTCTGGGTTTCCTCCTTCATTCCCTCATAATTTTCCACCTATTTCATGATCTGGTGAAGATCTCTCTATCCTTTATAACACACTGCATACAGACCTGTAATTATTTCAGTTATTGTTATACAATGTTGATGTGAAAGAGAACTTTTCAGCACCTCTTTCTTTTTTAGATCTATTTTTTATTAAATAATTACATATATAATTATTAAGTTGGGCATCTGTTCTCATAAAAAACACCTCTGGGCAACAGTTTGTTTGAAACGTTGCTGGGCAACAGCGTAGCCTAACCCCTGTAAGCTGAGACACAGCTGCGACAGCAGTTGGACGATGCCGCAGCCGTACAGTAGCTCCCTTAAAGAGTGAAAAACAATAAAAACCCAGAAGACTGAGACAAATCATAACAGGTAGGTTCACCATGTTGTTGCCTTTCTTTTGTGTTTCTGCGCATGCATGTGAGTGTGTGAGTATATACATGTACACATATACACATCCTTGTACTTCTATCTTTGTGAGGACATTCATAGACGCAACACATTCCTGAGCTCCATAACCATCCCAAGTAACCCCTAATCCTGACCCTGAACAAACACCTAAATGGGATCTCAAACTTAAAACCAGGTCTCAACCCTCAAACAGCCCTTTGAGAGCCAAAATTTCCTCACGTCCTAAAAATGATCTCACATTGCAAGTAGAATGCAGATTTTGGCACTCAAGTGCAAGAACACACACACACTGCACTGCACTGCAAGGTGCTTTCAGTCAGCAGGATCTGCCTGTTCCCTGTTCAGCTAACCCTGTCACACACTCACACTCTCCTGTGTTTGATTGTTGAATATATAGTTGTAAATTTATATTTGTAGTCCTGTGGATTGGCTTTATAATAGAATGAAATGTAAGTTTGTGGTTGTTTATATTGTTATTGTAGTTTTTGACTGTCTTAATAGAAATGATCTGATATGGTATAACAGGACAAACACTTTCTCTCTTTCTGTATCTGAGAATGTTTGGAATTTACTCAAGTTCACTTGAAAGTGTTAAAGACCTTTCAAATGGAAATGTGAACCTGTGAGCTTCCCACAGCCACTGTGACATCACAGGAAGTTGGTTGTTCCTGGGAACATACGCTGTGCTATCTTCATATCCTGTGAAAATATAGACTTAAATACATTTGAAAATAATTTTTGTTGTGCATAAAGTTTTGTACCATCAGAATTTGCAGAAACCAAAGCAACATCAACCTATATATATAAATAGGATCTACTTCCTGTTTGTGTATGCATGGTTTTGTGTGTGTGAAGAGGATGGCACTAGCTAGTGGACACTGGCTGGAGAAGGAGATGAGGGGAGCTGCTCCAAGTCCCAGGTGGGTCATATTTTCACGCTGTAACAAACAGATGGTGCATGCAGTCATTCAGCAGTGTCGAGTGTGTATGAGGTGTGTATTTGTGTCTTTGGTAACTTGTTGTTAAATGCAGATGGTTCTTCTTGAACAGACATGGTCATGCCTTAGCGTTGGCAGGAAATGTGGCCTTTCTCTTTGGAGGAGCCTCCACCTTCAACCACAAGGTCCATTTTGTGCAAAGGTTAAGTTAACATCACCCCAACATTATCTGCTTATTTTCTTCTTGTGTGTTCAGGAGGACAACCCTGTTTATCACAATGACTTCCACATGCTAACAGGTACAAACCACCTAAGAGCATAGGAAGATAGCAAAAATGGAGGGATCTTAAAGAAAAGTTTAGAAGAAGCTTTGGTTACGCTGGTGAAACCCATTTAGATATTTTCTTTGAAGAACAATTTGAAAACTATTTTACATTGTTAACCAATCTGTGGAGAACAGCTTTAAATGGAATGTTGACTTAAAAGAGAAACAAAAACAATCGTGATGTTGGTAGTTTCTCCAGATGACGTGACGTGGGAGGAAATTCCTCAGAATGGGTACGTTCCCTCAGCCAGAGAAGGACACAGTCTATGGTAATAACAACACACTTAGTTAACAACAATGAAGAGGAACTATTCTGACCATCACAAGTGTAGCATGTGATTAGATCGAACCAATAGTAACACTTCAGTTTTGTGTTGTGGTATGGCCACTGAGGGTTTCTGACGTGTAGTTGTGTTCTCTGCTTTTGGCCTTCTGCGTTTGTTAATATCCACATTTGAATTAATATGAGGGTACGGTGGGGTAAAAAAGAGAAAGTGGAACAGGTATAAGAGCAAAGACAACCAGTAGTCCCAGTGCTGAGGCCATCTCCTAAGACTAAAGTGGCGCTTTCCTAAAGACGTCTACGAGAGGATGTCAATCAATCTACCCTATTTGTGTACTCTTAAAGGGTTCCTGACGTTAGTTCCACCCTGGAGTGTGATTTTGTCTTGTCTTTTTTAAAGTGTGGTGAAAGGTAAGCTCTATCTGTTTGGAGGAACGTCTGATCCCAGAGCTTCCGAGTGTCTTCCTGGAGTCTACAGCTTTGACATAGGTGAGGATGTTGTTGAAGTTGTTTTAGCTCATTGCTGCTCTGCCATGACAGTTCTGATTGCCTACAGTGTCTCTGATCTGGGAATGCTTGGCTGTCAGGGGTGTGGCCCTCACAACCCTCAGACACAGCTCCGCTGTCGTGGGAGACAACATCTATGTGTACGGAGGCCTTCTGAAAGGGAATCCTACCAATGATCTCATGGTGTTCAACACAGGTATTGAACATCCTACCTTAGAATCAATTACATGTTCTTCTCTAAAGAGCAGTGTGTGTGTTCTGTGTGTGGCTATGACTTATTTTGCTTTCTATTTCAGTGGCTCTGAACTGGACACCAGTTAAAACTGGCGGATGGCTGCCACCCGCTCTGTAAGAGACAATATGGTCCATATGCCATTGCTACACTGTAGGTCATTAAAATGTCTCAATTAGAGCCTTCCTGATGCAGTGGCTCCAGTACCATCAGTAGTGTTTTAAACTGGTAGCTCTCTGCCAGCATCGACTCTGCTGATGTGTGTGTGTATCTTGATGGGGTGGAATTTAGACACGCTGGCTCAATGTGAAGCACAACCAAATGCTGATACCTCATTTGTGTGTTGCTTTTCCTGCAGATTTGAAGATTAAAAATTGGTCACAAGTTCAGAAGGGTTCAATATGAATGGATATAGGAGTTACCAGAGGACACATACGTCCATCTCTTTGGTCTCTGGATACCATCATTAATGTTTGTGGCATTAAGGTTTTTGTGTTTTTGCAGGTCAGATCATAGTTTTGCTCTGGTTGGAGAGCAGCTTTTCATGTTTGGAGGTTATGAGGAAAATGGAGACTTCTGCAGAGACCTCCATGTTCTCAACAGCGGTAATCCAGATCCCCGTTCAGACTTTAATCTATGAAGCACAAAGTCACATGAAACCTAACCATCAGGATTTGATTTTGATAAATGACTGTCTAAATGTAAGATCAGATCTGATTAGAGTCCCTGTCTGGATTATTCAGAGACTTTGGTGTGGCAGAAATGGGAGGTGAAGGGAGAAGCACCCTCAGCCTGCAGAAGTCAAACGCTGACGGCACATCATGATAAAGTACACACACACACACACACACACACACACACACACACACACACACACACACAGGCAGTGTTATTTTCCCTGTACATTCTATAGTCTAAATGGATTAAATGAAAAATGAAACACTTAAATAATTCCTGAAATATGAAAGAAATGATGATCTGACTATATTGGGCAGCAGTATGATAGAAATGATCACACAAGAACCACTGTGTGAAAATTGTGGGTTAGGAGAAAGGCCATCATAGTGTGTACAAAATGTACATTAATACATAAAAAGTCAGTGATTTAGTCTGGATTTAGTCAAAACTGAAACCTGAGGAAGCTGCAGCGGTAAAAAAGGAATTGTTTTCTCCATCTGTCAGAGGCTGATGATGGGATGGTGATGGGATGGTGATGGTCTGGTGATGGAATGGTGATGGGCTGGTGATGGTGTGGTGATGGGCTCCAGGTGTTGTTCGTTGTCTCCAGGTTTGCCTCGTGGGCACAAACACAAACTCTATTCTATTGCCCTGGGACCGCCTGAGGCAGGCCAGCAAGACTGAGAATTCTCATCGTTCTTTTCACAGAGCCGCAGCCAGATGCTTCCTGCACTGTGGCTTTTCGAGAAGCATGTTTCTTGTAATCTCGTTGTGATCGATGAGGGAGGCTTGGTAGTCTACTTAACCTCATCACTTTGCTTCTGCCTTTCAAGGACAGAAGGATGAATGTAAAAGAGGGGATCCTCAGCTCCTTTCTCCAGAGTCAGTGATGGTCCTTCTCCACCTCTTCTGAGTCTGAGCATTCATGGGCAGTACGTCGCTGTCTGGGATGCATCCTGTTATCACAACCTAAAGCTCTGTGATAATGCTGCATTTGGAGCTTGGCAGAACAGCTTCTTCAGTGCAACCTGTTGAAAGTCACCCCTCGCTTCTTGCTTTTGTCTGGTGTAGGGGTGTGCCTCTCCTTCTCGACTCTTCCCATCTGCAGCTCCTGGTAACTACTAGGGTTAGGGATAGGGTTAGGTTCAGGCTGGGTCTCCAAATGGGAACTGTATTCTAGACCATCAAGGTCAAGCAAAAGCATAACTCGGGCATCAAATCAGGCTGGTTCTCTGGAATTGGACTTTATTGAATTTCTTCCAATGTTCAATGACCAAACCAAAGTATCATGTAAAAGACAAAACAGCACTAAAATAGAACAATGCCAGACTAAGAGAGAGAGAAAGTTAGTTCTGATATTAATGTTCTGATAAATCATATAGTTAATTATCCAACACAAATGTATATTTAGCTCTCTACATTATACTGTTACTCTAATGAACATGAATATTGGCACCTGAAAGAAAACGTTTTTATAGCAGCAAGTTACGTATATGAAGGAAATTCTCCAACTTCTTCACCTTTTTCTTCTCATCACTTTTTTCAGACTTTCAGAACCGGCTATTGTGTCACCATTGTGGTGTAAATTGGTGTAACTGGCTGTTACTGAAATCTGCCACTTACATCTTCTTTAGTGACAGAAATGAAGTTACCTAAAATTAGGAGGAATCTAAAAGGGCTATAAACTGAATGTGACTGAAGGTATTTCAGTCCTGCATGCTCCTCTTCACCTTCTTCATGTTCCTTTGGAGGATATCTACCTTTTTGGGGGCAAACGCACTACTAACGATGGAACGCTAATGTCTTCCAATGAACTGCATAAACTCAGCATTGGTAAGTGATGCACTGTGTATTAAATGACAGCTACAGTTAGGACTTATTAAACGGACTTCACCCATTTCACATCCTATTTTTCCAGCTAAGATGAAATGGAAGGTTCCTCTCTACATCGGAGTTCCTCCAGCTCATCGCCACGGACACACTGCCTTCATTTTCCACAGCCATGTATGTAAAGAACTTAATCTCACTTCGTTGTTGTCATCAAGTCTTGTATATCACTCATATCCTCGTGTGTGTGTGTGTGTGTGTGTGTGTGTGTTGATGGCAGCTGTTTGTATTTGGGGGCAAGAATGAGGAGCAGGAGTTTAACGACCTGAAGGTGATGAAACTCATTAACCCTTCAGAGAGACAACCAGGTACACGTTGGCTTCACAGCATAAGAGGAGTTTGTAGCGCCCTCAGCTGTCCTCATTGGCTGCAACATATTTGATGAATGAGTGTTTCCATCTTGTGAAATTTAGATAAATTGATTCTGAGTCGCTCAGCAGCTGATGCTGACACTGATACCTGCGGAGACATTGAAAGGTTACTTTAGTACTGGGATTCTGTAAAGCGCCTCGATGCAATTTTAGATTTTTTTGAGACACTATGAAGAAATAATGATGAATTGAATTAGCTTCTTAAAATAACTGTTAATAAAGTTGTTATAGAAAGATAAAATCCCACTAAAAAGTGATTTTTAAAAAAAATCTGCACAGTGATGAAGGAGATTCTGTCAGAGTTTGGCCTGCGGGGAGTCAGCCACAGGTTGTTTTCTACTCTACACCTGTGTTTCTGTTTTTCTGCTCTGTGTATGCGTGCATGTGTGTGTGTGTGTGTGTATGTGTGTGGTTTCAGTCTTGTGTCACGCTCTATTTGAGTCTCAACTCTCAGGTTGAACATCTTAGCCTCATTCTGCTTCTAACTGTTAACAGCTTCACTCCCACAAAGGTTCCCAACATCCGCTATGAGCTGAGCCAGTCTCCTCCGTTCAGCCAGTCCAGTGCCACAGTCATGAGTACACAGGTGAAACACATTCACTTTCACAGTGCACAGATCACCCTTTAGGGCCTCCGACGGTTAGGCACTGGTATCAGCTCTCCTTGCAGGAGGGACAGAAGGCTTTGATGAACAGAACATTGCTTGGTTCTCCCTCCTGGTTGCGTAGGAGCACTGAGGATCCTTAGAACGCTTCTTTGCAGTAATTCACCCATTACTGATTCCCAGATGGATACAGGCCGCCACAGAGTGCCTGGCCAGGCAGCAGCTGCAGCACCAGGCGTGCACTTATGTTCTTTCTGTGGTCCGTGCAGGAAGTGTTCCACATATTCGTGTATGTGTTCCTCTTCTGGAAAAGAGACAGTCACAATCTAATGAGGCATGTGGGAATATACGCAGACTGTAAACAGGTTACTAAATGAATGCCACCCAGATGAGTGGGGGAATAAATGGTCTAGTAGCTCCAGGATAGAGCTGGTGCAGCCTGTGGTGATGCTGCCAAATCATTAAATGCTTAAATTCATCCAAACATAGTTGGTTTAGCTGAGCCGTTGACCCTCAACAGTGAATAAAGTGATGGCACCACGTGCTGATAAACTTTGTTCTGACGGATTCTTCTTTGAGCTCCTTATTCTCACCGGTAGACAGAGACTCGCCTACAGACACTTTTCAAAAGCAAGAACTGAGACTCTAGTTTCCAGGAATGTTGTTTAAGCCTTCCTGGTATAATTCCCAACCATTTTTTGCACGCTAACGCTAACCTGCTTTTGCTAATTGAATCCATTTAACTGTTAAAAAGAAACAAAAAAACCCTTTCCACCTGAAGAAAATAGGAAGCCACAATAGTGCAAGCAGACCCGCTGACACCCCCCATGTTCCTGCAGGTTTCTGGCAGCAGAGACTTTGTCGCAGTTCGGGATGAAGCCTTGAAAATGATCCACTCAGCCTTCAATCTGCTGGACCAAGAGTTTCAGAATCTGGACGGGTGCATATTTATCTATATTTCACATGGACTTGAATTCAATCTGGAATAGATGCTATTGTTCATATGAGATCCAGCCGACTCTACATGTTCGTACCAGGTTTTTATTGAACTTCTAAGGACTTTTTTATCTTCTTTTCATCTTTTCAGCCAGAAGGCTGAGCTGGCTAAAGCTACTGCTGCTTTACAAAGAGAACGAGAAGCTCAAGAAGCTCACAAACAACAACAGAAACAGGTTTTTAGGGAACAAAACAAAACATCTAAAGAGAGCAAAGAGCTTAGAATAATGTATATATACATGGATCTAAAGATGCTCAAGAGGAAGAGAAAATAAAATACGAATAGATGAATAAAGCCACATTTGCTACAGTCTAAAACAGAATCCAAACACCTGAAGCATTTTACGTTTGTGTTTCAGGAGCTGCAGGAAATGATAGAAAAACATCGCTCTAAAAATGAGGCATGGCTCCGTGCAAGAGCAGAGGAGAACGACCGTGAGAGAAGGGAGCTCTGCAGCCTCAGAGTCAGTAAACATGTGACTTCAGCTTTTTTCCATTTCCTGCACAGCTGTTATGTGTGGCTGCAGCGCCGCGATGCCTTTTTCCTCAGGAGGAGGTGCTGCAGCAGCAGGAGAGACTGAAGGAAGAGCAACGTGGGATCCAGCAACGTAGCAAACACCTTCTGTCCATCATGCAGCAGTTCAAAGGGCTGTGAGGAACCTTCACATCTGGCTCAACCAACATCCAGGCTGAGCTGCAACTGAGGAGCAGCTGCTGCCTGCCCAGCCTAAAGCTGTCAGACACACACACAGACACACACACACACACAGACACACACACACAGAGTGAGGTATTTAATGTTGTTTATGTTGGGTTAATAAACATTTTAGATGTGTTAAATGTTGCACCAACATCTTTTTCTCTGTTTTCTCAGAATAATTCAGACTGCACCAATCTTTTATGTGCTTAACTGATTTGGATCCCGTGTTGGTCCTGATGGTTTCCTTCAGTGCTCTCTCTGCCGTGCGCAAACACACGGACACCCACAGAGTGTTTGTTATTTACTGATTGGAAATGAAATGATTGCATCATGATGCCCATTAGTATAAACACAATTCATGCTGGCACAGTAAGTCGCTCCAACATGGACGACTAATGAGCACGATCGTGTTCACGTCCACTGGTAAGGGGGCAAGTTGAAAAGTTCAGCCTCTCAGGAACAGATGAGAAACATGAGTTTCAGGCTGGTGCCACTTCTCAATCATGCAGGTGGTGTTAGCTCTGCCCAGGGCCAACGTGACCTCTGTGATCCTGTTTGAATAAGGGAGGAGAAAGTGGAATAGAGATCCAGTAACACTGAAAGGTTTATTTTTAGCCACATTTGACAAATTTGGTGTTTGTTGTTTACTATATCAACTTGGGAGGCTTTATAACCTAATTCATTACATACTGCTCCTGTGCCCCCCCCCCCCCCCCCCCCTTCCAACCGAGGATAGAGGTAAAAAGATGTTTCAATCTGCATCTGCATGTTTTTGCCAGGAAAATGCTCCAACAGGATCACTGATGCAGAAAGAGCAGAGACGAATGTGTGCACATAAAGTACTTGTAGGACAACGACACCTTCATAAACTCTGTGAATTGATAGAATTCCTCGTCGGTCTGTCGCGTTGAACAGCAGCGATGTTCTCAATTACGCAAAGAAAAAAACTGCGTAATGCGCCAAACGTGTCCTTGTATTTCCTCTTGGCTGCACTATTTGGCAGCGAGGGGTGGGGAGGGAGCGTTAGAAATGCCAAGTTCCCATATGCGTGACCGGAAGTGACTTTACAACACAAAATAAGAGCATGGCTCGAGAAAAACCTTATTGCATTGTTTAGAGAGGCTCCTACAGCCTAAATGATAATGATTAAATAATTAATTAGGGATGTGAATTATTTACAGCTAGTATGTGAATGTCAGATGTTAAAGCGGGTGTGGATGTCTTGGACTGGCAGCAGTGTCAACTTTCTATGTCAATATTGCGTCTTACTTGCATCGAATATGAAGACATCACTGTGATGTTTGTCCATCCATCCATCCATCCATCCATCCATCCATCCATCCATCCATCCATCCATCCATCCATCCATCCATCCATCCATCCATCCATCCATCCATCCATCCATCCATCCATCCATCTTTTGGGGAACAAGAGGCCTACTGGAGGGAGGGGGACAATCTAGTGTCATGGTTTCACTATGAAAGCGGACAAGACAAAGGAGATGATAGTAGACATGAGGAACAAGAGGAGACCTCACACACCATGGTTCCCAATGGTGAGCAACTTCACCCTTCCTGAAGAGCTTAAGGAGTGTTGATGTGTTTTACCGGACAGGGAAACACATACCGTTTATTACCGTTTCACCATAAATGATCGTTTCACTGTAACTTCACCGTACAAGGCAAAATGCTTCCTTCTGTCTTTATATCTGCACACGCAGTATTCACTCGTTAAAGTCAACCTTCAACTTTAGCGCGATTATTATGAAAGGGTTACACCGGAAGCTCCCCTTTTAATCGCATTCATCTTGACTTTCCACGGTGAGATGGCTTTGGAGTCGCTGCTGGTTCCTGACAAGTCGAAAGGAGCTCTGTGGACAGACAGCGGGAGGCGAGAGAATCCACCACGCTTCCTTTCGACCCGCCTTTAACAGAGTGACAACGGTAAGACAGATTCAAACGAGCACGCCTGTCCTGGCTGGTTCATCGGGCTGCAGGTAAACAACCCACACTGAGCGCTCGTTTTGACTCTGGCGTTCTCCCGCCGACGGTTGTTCTGGCGGGGGAGGGGCGGGGGGAAGCAGCAGACAGCCAGAGACCGAACCCAGTCTGCTGCTGTCTGCGGTTTTCTGTCCCTTCCTGTGCCGCGATGCGGGACAGTGCGGCCGTTGTCCTCCTGTTTGGACCCTCTGTGGGCCCGGTTCCCACCTGATTTGGGTCTGTAAATAATAGTGCAATAGCGAACAACATGGCTGACGCTGGCCCTGCAGAACCAGATTGTTCGCCTGTGTGCATGCGCGCGCGCGCGTCCAGATGATGACTGTACCGTGAGTTTAAACCCTTGTCACTCATTGACATGGGTAAAATTAGTTTCTTTAATCACATTAGTGAAAGCTGTCACCATTGTCACACGAGGGCAGCAGAAAGACTGATCACAACTGTATCTGCTGTTGCTTCATCAAAGAGGGACAGAAAGTACCTGCAAACCAACAGAACATTCAGTCTCCGGTCCGGTCTCCCAGGCTGACCTGAGTGCTGATTCTGGGCTGTGTCTTGTCAGCCTCCCTCTGGATCATTAATGCGGAGGCTGAGCCTCATGTGCTGTCTGTCTGTGATTGGTAGTGACGGTGCGACTGTAGTTTTAGCGTGGTGCCTCCATCTTCCTCCTAGGAGCACAACTGTGACAGGCAGATGTGTGAGTTCTGCTCTGGTTCTACTGGTGGACAGCAGACAACAATAGTCCTTATTTATGGTGTTGGGTGTTGCATTTCACCCAAATTGTGCAGCATTACTCTCCTCACAGTGTTTCAAGTGATCACCATGGTTACGCATAGTCATTACCAAGGTGTAGCGTTCCATCTTCTGCAGTGTGGTCATATGATGATTCTGCATGCCCAAACCAGGAAGTGAGTTGAGCGAGGAGCTACGATCCATGTCTCTGGGCTGGCGTGCTCCAGGTTCCTATTGATGTGTTCATTGTCTGTAGCACTTTTCAGACATCTTTAAATGTTCCTCTTGAAAACATCCACCACCAGATGCAGCTGTTGCACCTCTGAGTTGGTATGGTGGCGGTTTGAAAACAGACACCATCAGGTTGTCCATGTAGAGCAGGTCTGTTCTTCTCAGACTATTTAAGCAGAGCTCTGTGTAAAAGGCACAAAACCATCTGGTGGGAGCTGCTGGACCGTAGAACCAACATATTACAGAACCTTCTTTGGATTAGAGATTGTTCCTTGTTCCTCCACCAGAACGTCTCATTTGCAAACCTCTTTGTTCTGGTTCAACCGTGTAGTCTCATTTTCTCAAAATTCTGGGCAATGCCCCGTCTTGATGTAATCCAGATGTTTTAGGCAGTAGAACAGGAAGCGTCGGCCTGATTTTTCAGGTCCTTCCAGAGTGGCTGTAAAGAATATGGTGGTTCAGTCCTTTATTCTGAGCAGATCTCCAAGTTGGAAGGATGAAGGTCTCTTTTTTTACGGTCAAATCATAAGCAGCTTTCAGCTGCAAACATCCTTTGTGTTTCTGGGACTTCTGGGTCCTCGTCACTTTAAGGAACTTAGAACAGACACATTGTTCAGTGGGTGTGTGTGCCGGTGTCTGAGTGTGTGTGTGTATGTGTGTGTGGGGGCGGTGTTGATCAGGAACCAGCCACTCAACATCCAGGAATCGGTGTTCCTTTTGCCAGTCACAGTTCTCAGCATATGATCAGTGTTCTCTGTCGAGTGCTTCCAGTCCAGCAATGTTGTTGTTATTCATCTGTTTTGTTACATTGTCATTATTGATTAACTTTCAAACCTCAAACTTTGTTTCTTCCGGAGAGCATTGACTCATTCGTATCGTTTCATTTTCTGCCGCTTATCCGGATCCGGGTCGCGGGGGCAGCGGACGAAACTCATTTCAGCCGCTTGTATCCGCGATCTCGTTCTTTCGGTCATCACCTGTCTGGGCATCCCTCCTGATGGCCATAGGTGAGGACTGGGACGTAGATCGACCGGTAAATCGAGAGCTTTGCCTCCCGGCTCAGCTCCTTCTTCACCACAACGGATCGGTTATGCGCCCGCATCACTGCTGACGCCGCTCCGATCCGCCTGTCGATCTCACGTTCCATCCTGCCCTCACTCGAGAACAAGATCCCGAGATACTTGAACTCCTCCACCTGGGGCAGGACCTCCTCCCAAACCCGGAGAAGGCACTCTACCTTTTTCCGAGCGAGGACCATGGACTCTGACTTGGAGCTGCTGATCCGCATCCCTGCTGCTTCTTCACACTTGGTCGCGAACCATCCCAGCATTTGTTGGAGGTCCCTGTTCGATGGCACCAGAAGAACTATGTCATCCGCAAAAAGCAGCGACGAGATCTTCCGTCCACCGAACTCGACACCCTCCACTCCCCGGCTGCGCCTAGAAATTCTGTCCATAAAAGTTATGAACAGAACCGGTGACAAAGGGCAACCCTGGCGGAGTCCAACCCTCACTGGGAACGAGTCCGACTTACAACCGGCTATCCGGACCAAACTCCTGCTCCTTTGGTACAGGGACTGGATGGCCCTTATCAAGGGACCTTCCACCCCATACTCCCGGAACACCCCCCACAGAATGCTCCTGGGGACCCGGTCATAAGCCTTTTCCAAGTCCATAAAGCACATGTGGACTGGTTGGGGAAACTCCCAACTCCCCTCAAGCACCCCAGCAAGGGTAAAGAGCTGATCTGTGGTTGCATGACCGGGACGAAACGCCCATTGTTCCTCCTCAATCAGAGGTTCGACTATCAGTCTAATCGTCTTTTCCAGCACCCTGGCATAGACTTTCCCAGGGAGGCTGAGGAGTGTGATCCCCCTATAGTTGGAACACACCCTCTGGTCCCCACTCTTAAAAATAGGGACCACCACCCCGGTCTGCCAGTCCAAGGGCACTGCCCCCGATGTCCACGCAATGTTCAAATCAAATCAAATTAATCTTTATTTATATAGCGTCTTATACAATCAAAATAGTTTCAAGGCGCTTTCCAGAATCCCAGGGCCTAACCCCAGACAAGCAACAGTGGCAAGGAAAAACTCCCCTTTAACAGGAAGAAACCTTGAGCAGGACCAGGCTCATGTAGGGGGACCCTCCTGCTGATGGCCGGCTGGGTAAAGAGAGAGGAGAGGAGAGGAGAGCAAGAGGGGAGGAGAGGAGAGGAAGAGGAAGAGCAGAGGAGAGGGAGAGGAGAGAAGAGGAGAGAAGAGGGAGAAGGAGAGGGAGGGGAGAGGGAGAGGAGAGATGCAGTGTTGCAGAGGCGTGTCAACCAGGACAGCCCTACAACATCCAGTGCCTTAAGATATCCCGGGTGGATCTCATCCGCTCCCGGAGCTCCGCTGCCGGACAGCTGTTTCACTACCTCGGCAACTTCTGCTCTGAAAATTGGGTGGTCCACCTCCTGGTCATCCGACTCTGTTCCACCTTGAGGATAAGTGTTGATAGGATTGAGGAGCTCCTGGAAATATTCCTTCCACTGCCAGATAATTGCCCCAGGAGACGTCAGCATCTCCCCACGCGCACCTAACACAGTGTGGGCGAGTTGCCGCCTGCCGCCCCTTAGGCGCCGGACAGTTTGCCAGAATCTTCTCGGAGCAGACCGAAAGTCTTCCTCCATAGCCTCACCGAACTCCTCCCATGCCCGAGTTTTTGCCTCCGCGACTGTCGCGGCCGCAACCCGCTTAGCCAACCTGTACCGGTCAGCTGCTTCCGGAGACCCACAGACCAGCCATGACCTGTAGGCCTCTTTCTTCAGCTTGACGACTCCCCTCACCTCTGGTGTCCACCATCGGGTACGGGGATTACCGCCACGACCAGCACCAGCGGCCTTGCAGCCACAGCTCGCGACAGCCGCCTTGACAATGGTGGACCGGACATGGCCCATTCAGACTCAATGTCCCCTACCGCCCTCGGAACACGATCAAAGCTCTGTTGGAGGTGGGAGTTGAAGACCAGCCTGACGGGTTCCTCCACCAAGCGTTCCCAACAGACCCTCACTAAGCGTTTGGGCCTGCCAGGTCCTCGCGGTGGCTTCCCCCGCCCACCTGATCCAACTCACCACCAGGTAGTGATCAGTTGACAGCTCTGCTCCTCTTTTCACCCGAGTGTCCAAAACATATGGCCGCAGATCAGCTGACACGACTATAAAGTCAATCATTGACCTACGGCCCAGGCTGTCATGGTGCCAAGAGCACCGATGAACAACCTTATGTTCGAACATGGTGTTGGTTCTGGCCAAACTGCGACTAGCACAGAAGTCTAATAACTGAACACCACTCTGGTTCTGATCGGGCAGACCGTTCCTCCCAATCACGCCTTTCCAGATCACGCTGTCGTTGCCCACGTGAGCGTTGAAGTCTTCCAGCAGCACGATGGAGTCCCCAGTTGGGACACTGTCCAGCGTCCATCTTAGATCCTCCAAAAAGGGAGGGTACTCTGAACTATTGTTTGGTGCATACGCACAAACAACCGTCAGAACCCGTTTCCCGACCCGAAGGCGCAGGGAAGCAACCCTTTTGCTCGACCGCGAGAACCCCAACGTCGAACTAGAGAGTCTGGGGACAAGCAAAAAGCCCACCCCCATTCTCCGTCTCTCACCCTGAGCAACTCCAGCGTAGACGAGTGTCCAACCCCCCTCAAGGACTTGGGTTCCTGAGCCGACGCTATGTGTGGAGGTGAGGCCGACCATATCTAGTCGGTAACGCTCAACCTCCCCCACAAGCTCCAGCTCTTTCCCCGCCAGTGAGGTTGACGTTCCATGTTCCAAAAGCCAATTTCCATAACCGAGGATCGGACCACCAAGTCCCCCGCCTTGGTCCGCCGCCCAATCCACACTGCACCGGACCCTTCATGCTCCTCCTGCGGGTGGTGGGTCAACTGGAGACGGGAGTGTCCACTGTCGCGGAATTTTTATCCGTTTGGAGAAGAAAACGATTAATCTAAGTTACTGCGTAGGAGATGGTTTTAATCCAGTCAGTCGGTCAGGATACACACACGGAAGCATGCGGAGAGATCTCTACTAAATTTACACAGTTCTGATCTTATATAGTCAAAGGCCCGCCTCTGAGGCGTGGACACAGGACGTCTTCACAGCATGTATGTGCTGCATGCACAGGACACAGGACGTCAACACAGTAGGTGCGCGCTGCATGCACCGCAGGAGTTTGGTGCCTTCACAGCATGTGTTCCAGCTGGCGCAAGAAGTTGAATGACTGAGAACGTCCCCCCCTCAGTCGTTTGACGTTGGTCTTCTTTGAACCTCAGCGCGTCTTTGTTTCCTTGTAAATGAATGAGGAACCAAACGGACTTCATCTGCTCTCCTAAATTTCCATTTCAAGCCTTCCTTCTGCACTCAATTTACATTTCACAATCAAATTCCATTTCACCACATAGCTGGTTTGGGCTGGGCCCGGCCGGGCCCCATGGACGTAGGCCTGGCCACCAGGCGCTCGCCATCGAGCCCCAGCCCCAGGCCTGGCTCCAGGGTGGGGCCCCGGTAACCCTCTGGGCCGGGTACGCGGCTTCCTTTTAGATGTTCCATGATGGGTCTTGAACCATTCTTTGTCTGACCCTTCACGTAGGACCAATCTGCCTTGGGAGACCCTACCAGGGGCCCCGGACAGCATAGCTCCCAGGCTCATTAGGGTACGCAAACTCCACCACGATAAGGTGATGGTTCACGGAGGAGGCATTGAGTCATGTCTCAGCAATTTCATTTTATTAGATGATGAAGATGCAGGTGTGTGACACACTTGGGGAACATCTGTAACACAGACAGCAGTTGAACATCTGAAATGGACAAGAGTAGAACACCTGTAACACAGAAAATGGCTGAACATCTATAGCACAGACAGCAGTTGAACATCTGAAATAAACAATGGTAGAACATCTGGAACACAGTCAATTGTAGAACATCTGACATAGAGACAATGGCAGTACATGTGAAACAGACAACTGTAGAACATTTGAGAAAGAGACAACGATAGAACATCTGTAACACAGACAAGGTTGGAACATGTGAAACGGAGACAAGAGAAGAACATCTGAAACAGACAATGGTAGAACATCTGAGATAGACAACGGTAGAATATCTGACAAAGAGAAAAGAGTAGAACATCTGAAACAGACAAGAGTAGAATATTTGAAACAGCGGTAGAATATCTGGAATAGCGGTACAATATCTGAAACAGACAAGCATGGAACATCTGGAACAGTGGTAGAACATCTGGAACAGCAGTACAACATCTGGAACTGCGGTGGAATATGTGAAACAGACAAGAGTGGAACATCTGAAACAGCAGTAGAATATCTGAAACAGCAGTAGAATATCTGAAACAGCAGTAGAACATCTGAAACAGCAGTAGAACATCTGAAACAGCAGTAGAACATCTGGAACTGCGGTGGAATATCTGAAACAGACAAGAGTGGAACATCTGAAACAGCAGTAGAATATCTGAAACAGCAGTACAACATCTGAACCACAGACAAGAGTGGAAGATCTGAAACAGCAGTAGAACATCTGATCCACAGACAAGAGTAGAACATCTGAAACAACAGTAGAACATCTGAAACACAGGCAAGAGTGGAACATCTGAAACAGCAGTAGAATATCTGAAACAGCAGTAGAATATCTGAAACAGCAGTAGAACATCTGAAACAGCAGTAGAACATCTGGAACTGCAGTGGAATATCTGAAACAGACAAGAGTGGAACATCTGAAACAGCAGTAGAATATCTGAAACAGCAGTACAACATCTGAACCACAGACAAGAGTGGAAGATCTGAAACAGCAGTAGAACATCTGATCCACAGACAAGAGTAGAACATCTGAAACAACAGTAGAACATCTGATCCACAGACAAGAGTAGAACATCTGAAACAACAGTAGAACATCTGAAACACAGGCAAGAGTGGAAGATCTGAAACAGCAGTCCAACATCTGGAACAGCGGTAGAACATCTGAAACAGCAGTAGAACATCTGGAACTGCGGTGGAATATCTGAAACAGACAAGAGTGGAACATCTGAAACAGCAGTAGAATATCTGAAACAGCAGTAGAACATCTGAAACAGCAGTACAACATCTGAACCACAGACAAGAGTGGAAGATCTGAAACAGCAGTAGAACATCTGATCCACAGACAAGAGTAGAACATCTGAAACAACAGTAGAACATCTGAAACACAGGCAAGAGTGGAAGATCTGAAACAGCAGTCCAACATCTGGAACAGCGGTAGAACATCTGAACCACAGACAAGAGTAGAACATCTGAACCACAGACAAGAGTAGAACATCTGAAAGAGCAGTAGAACATCTGAACCACAGACAAGAGTAGAACATCTGAAACAGCAGTAGAACATCTGAAACAGAGAAGAGTGGAACATCTCACAGAAGAGGCTGTTGTTGTCACATGTTCGGAAACACTGAAGAATGAACGCGCATGTTGGGTTAATGTTATAATTCTATTAGATGTTGTCATAGCAACTATGACAGTATTTCCTCTTGAGTCAGTAACAGAAAGTTACAGTTTCAGTTTCCATTAAAGTTCTTTAAACTGTCCTGGTGTCCCATGTAATGCAGGTTCCTCCTTTTCTGATGACAGTAACATAATGTGAGCCTAGATAATCAGTTTCCGACTGTTTTCTGACTGTTCCCTGGCTTTGTTGCAGTTTGTTGTCATCCTGTGAAGTGTAAAACTTTCTGAGATTTGTGGGGACAGTTTGTTCTCCAACCCTGACGAATGCACATCACAGGCCGCGGTACCGGCTCATGCGTTTGTGTGGGGCTGAAGAACGTTCCTTGGCTCTTCTATAATCAGTTTATATCAGGGCCTGGACTGATGCAGTGCTTTTATATCAATGATCTTAATGTTAAATTAACAAAACAATAAAAGAAGTCACCCAAAAACAAGATAGTTGTTGTGGTTGTTGTTGTTGTTGTTGTTGTGGTTGCTGAAACCTAACCACTCCTTATATCACAGGTGAGAACCAACTGGAGCTCCTGAACTCACCATTCTGCTCTACCCTTGGATGGGTGCTGGGAATCTGAGCCTGTGAGCAGCACGTCTGAAGACCACAGCCTGGTAACGTTCCTGTAATGTTCTTGATATCAGTGAAGTGAAATGTGGGATGTGTGCAGGACTGATGCAGAACCTTGTGCTGTGTGTTCTACTGGTCTTCCCTTCAGATCTGGACTGGTTTGACTCGTGACTGTGGCTGGATAGCCTGGCTGTCCCTCTGCCTCCAGATGAATGAAGAACACTCCGGGACACAGAGACGCAGCTGATGCAGGTCTGCACTTCATGTTCGTACGTGGAGCTGAGACAGCTGCATCTGCTCAATCCTCTTAGTTAATACCTGCGTAATTGACAGTAGTTTTAAACATCCGGTATTATAAAATATTGTTATGTGAAGGGAAGAGAAAAGGAGAACATTCAAAGAGCTGCAGCCATGAGGGAGCACGTTCTGCAGACATGTTCCTGTAGTGAAGATAAAGGAACTAATGGTGTTTTCCTCCTCAGAACATGCAGGGGTCTCTGCAAACATGATGAAAAAAAAGAATCCCCATAAGTGAGTAACAGGCGATGAATCTGGCCTCTGTTTCCCTAAAAAAGTGGGGTTTTAACCAAAATGTCCCTTCATGTCCTGGAAGGAAACATAAGAGCAGTTTGGGTCCAACCACCAAGGTTCTGTCTCAGCCGCGACGCAACATCGTCGGCTGCAGAATCCAACATGTTTGGAAAGAAGGAGGAGGACACGTGATCTGGAAAGGAACGGTGCTGGACCAGGTAACGGAGGAGGGAGCTCCCACCGTTTCATGACCTTCACTTTGAGTCAGTTTTCCACCTGTGTAACGGGAGGAAAGGGAGCGAGGGGTGCTTGGCTGGATTGGAGGGACGATGAGGTTCCTGCTCCCAACAACAATGCTTGTCCGGTGGAGCTGCAGGGGTGGAGCTCCTGGTAGTGTGGATGCCATGTTCTAAGCGGGACTCTCCAGCAGTGACGCACATCTGAACACACATATGTAATATTTAAAGAAAACCCGGCTATGGAGGAATTTAAGCCTTGTTAGATCCCTTTTGGGGCACAATTCGCAAGCCAGTGATAAAAACAGTAATAGATGCCTGGTATAGAGTCATTTAGAACTAATCGGTCTGCAAAGGGTTCCAGGTGGGAGGGGAACTCTGGAGAACCTCAGGAGAGAGAGGAACTCTAGAGAACCTCAGGAGGGAGGGGAACTCTGGAGAACCTCAGGAGAAAAATCACATCTCTTTACCACAGACCCACTGCCTCTCAGTTACCATGGGAACGCAGTTTCCACATTAACACCTTCCACTGTTTCCCAGTCTAGCCTCCGTGAGGATCCCGTCAGATCCCCCACTCTCATCCTCAGTTTGGGTGTGTTCGGGCTGGTAGTGAAAGGTCTCATAGCCACGGCCGTACACGTGCACACCGCTATTAGCAATGAGCAATTGTAGCTCATTCAGTTGAATTATTGTATTTGGCCTAATGTAGACTCAACCAGTTCTTACACTGTTATTAAACAGATCTAACGAGGCTTAAATGCCTTCAGAGTCTGGGTTCCCTTTAAAAAGGCCAGGCCAGGATAATCCTGTAATAATTGATTTATTAATGACTGTTTCTCCACCAGGTGCCCGTGAACCCGTCTCTCTATCTGATAAAGTACGATGGTTTCGACTGTGTTTATGGTCTGGAGCTTCATAAAGATGAGCGGGTTCAGGGGCTGGAGGTGCTTCCGGACAGACTGGGTAAGGAACCTGGATTACAAACTCTCAACAAGGTGGAGAATAAAACTCATAAAAATCTCATTTCTGCATTACACATTACAGTTTGGCTGTTTCTAGATGTGCGTTGTAATGTGGGACCTTCTTGTTAATGTGTGTTAACATTTGTGGTAAACTACTACTACGCTCCTGTGTTGACCTGTTAATTGTTGTCCTTAAGATGTAGCAGTGTTTATTCCAGCAGGACAAAGATCAAAGCATAAACGACCTTAATTGACTTTCATTTCCGTAGCGAAATCGCGCCTAACAGACGTCAACCTCGCAGACACCATGATAGGGAAAGCAGTGGAGCACATGTTTGAGACGGAGGAGGGCCCGAAAGAGGAATGGAGGGGCATGGTGCTGGCTCGGGCCCCCATCATGACCACCTGGTTTTATATAACCTATGAGAAAGACCCCGTCCTCTACATGTACCAGCTGCTGGATGACTACAAAGAGGGAGACCTGCGCATCATGCCGGACTCAAGTGAGTACTGGCAGCAGAATTAGGAACGAGGTGATTTTAACGAGGAATCTAAACCAAATTCACCTCCAACTATATCGGTCCTGAAGGTTTGGATCCTATTGGACCAGCTGCTATGACTTAGATTCCCTAAATGTTAGAACGAGAGTAAGTTCTCTGAGTTATTAGCCTGCATTCACTCGTTCATACTGACGTTCATCCTTTATTGGTGGGTCACAGCCACTCATTGGGGAAAGTAACCAAAGCTACACATTCAGACCTTATGTGACTGTAGTGGCCTCCTTGTGCAGCTGAGCCACAGGTGGGGGCCTGATTAATCCCCTGTGAGCAGTTGTAGTTAGATGTAGTTAATATCTCCATAGAGATGCATTTTAGAATCACCTTGGATGTCATTTTTAAAAGGTTTAACGAAGGTGCTCTATTAGCCTCACTATTACCTGTAACCAGACCTGCATGTCTCTGCAGCTTGGGTAGGAGAGGTGGTTGCCATGGTGACACAGAGCTCTTCAGTTTATTAATAATAATACATTTGATCTACAGACGCCATTCAAGGATCTCAAGGACACCTTGCAAACACAGGAGATAACACAGATTAAAGAAAGATTATTTTAAATGTTTAATTCCTAAACGTGGCAGTAACACAGCGGTAAAATGACGTTACAGTAACACGGCGGTTAAAACAATAAGGGGCCGACCAGCTGTTGATCGTTGGCCTTTAACTTAAAAGCTGCATTGTCAGCATTGCTTTGTGTATTATCCATGACACAGGTGTGGACATGAAGGGCAAAAAGACTCTTCAACACGAATAAACTAGCTTTGGCGCTTCACCATAGCTCTTCAACCTCTGTCTTGCTCGTGCACTGCTCAAGCGCCCTCTGGTGGCCGTAATTATCTGTTCAGATTCAGAAAAATGTATTCATCCCAGTGGAGTAATTGAGGAAATTGTAAAAATCCATAAATAAGCCGCATCACTCTATAAGTTGTGGGAAAAGTAGCAGTATATAGAGTGGATTTTTTTTTGTGCTACCATGAAGAAGAGCATTTTATTTAAAGTCGGGATGTGGGGAGTGTGTTAAGGGTGAGTGATGGACTGATAGTGGTTGATAGTGTCGAGGTGGAAGTATGAGGGCTGGGTGAAGTGAGCGGTGAAGGAGTGGTGATGTCCAGGAGGACAGACACTTTACCCGAGAGAAGGGTGGATCATGGAACCATCAGTGTGTCAATTAGGACTATCGGCGTTGGAGGGTGTTGGTGCCAATCAAGATGAAGCTAATAAGTTTGAGAAAGTTGTGGAAAAACTATATTTTAATGTCACGGAGGCAATCGGCAAGGACAGAGGGGGGAAGTGGGCGTTGAGGAGAGGTAGAGCTGGGTGTCATCTGCATAGCAATGAAAGTTCTGGTCTTTGTTTTCTGAAAAGATTACGGAAGGTACGGATGAAGCTGGGGGCCCCAGGACAGAGCTCTGTGGGACACCAATGCTGACTGGAGAGGGTAGGAATTGATGATTCTTTATTTGGAGAATCTGTAATTGGCTGGAGAGGTTCTGTGTTGTTAACCCAACTGATCAGGGACCAAAGCAGGCTTTTGAGAGCAGCAGATATTATTGTTGTTTTCAGGGGTGCTGGGATGTGTGTGTGAGGAAGGGATGTCCAGCTTCAGAAGGACCTCCTGAGAGCAGGAATCAGCCTCGTCGAAGACACAGGTGAAAGTGGAACAAAAGACTGACTGTGTGCTCCCTGTCCCCCTGTAGACGACACTGTCCCAGCGGAGAGGGAACCTGGCGAGGTGGTGGACAGCCTGGTGGGCAAACAGGTGGAGTACGCCAAAGAGGACGGCGGGAAACGAACAGGCATGGTCATCCACCAGGTGGAGGCAAAGCCCTCGGTCTACTTTATAAAGTTTGACGATGACTTCCTCATCTACGTCTATGACCTGGTCAAAACGTCATAAACTTGTGTGGATGTCCAGAGTCCTCGGGACATTACAGACAACCAGTGCAGCACATGTCACAACATCTGAAGCATTTGATTTCAGCTCTCATTCCTCAGACTGGAAAGAAGAACGGTCACGACTGAAAGAGACAGGTTAGAAGGTTTTTGAGCTTTGTGTTTAAGATCTGAGGTCACGCTCGTGTTGAAGACTCATCTGTTGCCTTTGTAGTCTTAATGGCTGTGGATCTCCATCACCATAGAACACATCCAAACCCCTTTATTTTGGAAAAAATTTACAAATCTTCAGCTTTCTTCTAAAAGAAACCAAACTTGAGTTTATTTTCAGTGTCTGGTGTTGAGGAGAACATGGCTCGGTGTCATTTTCCCTTTACTCTGGCGTGTCAGAAATCTGGAGGTCAGAGGTCATTCCCCATGCAGACGTGCGCCTGGTTGAACTCCACCGTGCTTAGATCAAACCGTGAACCTCTCCTCCTGAGTCCTGGCTGTTCAGAAGAGCAGCACTGATGTGGGAGGAGAGCTACAGCTCAAACATCCAAACTGTAGAATCTTACTATAACTATGGCTTCAACTTTACTTTTAACAGTAGTTGAAAATAGGATTCACTTTTTTATTTCACAAAATTTGATATTTTTAACCTCCTCTTTCTTTAGTATTCCAACATTAATGTATTATTATTGAATATTTCAACAGTATCACCTCCAGAGCTGTTTTAAACGCCTCACAAAATTTGGTCCAAACCTTTGGAGTCTCATGTTTCTCTTGGAAATTTGTCCATAAAATGTCAGAAATGGGAAAATTTCCGAAGATGAACACTTCAGCTGTCTGGAAAAAAGATGAAAAGGGTGGAAAATAGAATGTTGTCCTTTTCAGAAGATCAAGCAACCCACCTCCACAATAGCTGCACTTCAAACTACAATTTAAAGTTTGTCCAGTTGCCAAACCATTTACTGTTGAAGTTGTTTTCTGTTTGACGATTGTACAGCGTCGTGTTGCGGGTCAGCTAAAGTCTTGGGATTAGTTTCTGACCACTGGAGATCAAAGATGGAAGACAAAGAGACACACTTTTTATTTTTTCCTGTTGGCTCCAGCTTTGATAACAGACGTCAGTGAAGCCTTGAAAACCATGATTATCTTGAAACAGTGGGATCTGCTCGGGCGGTTCAAGGTGATTGAAAATCTGTGTATTTGTTCTGTTTATGTTGCGGCGTTAAAGACTGTAAACTGGTGGGAATGGAATGCTGTAAAGAAAACCCACTTTTTTACTGGTTCTCCAGCCTGAACGGAAACAGTTGCGTTTACTGTATGAAGAGATTAACAACCAGAAAAATGCTTCTTTTGCTCTTTTTCTTCTTCTGTTTCTGAAATTGTTCTTGTTTCCTGGAGACTGAAGGTTTTCCCTGATCACATGACCTGTGCTGGCTGATCTCTGCCCAAACGACGACCAGTCCCACCGGCGGCACTTTAACAGCGCGTCTGTTCAGTCGTATTCCTGGTTTCCGTTGATGTTTATGCCTCCGAGGAGGTCGGAGTTTCCAGCACAGCGTCAGTAAATTCCTGAACTTTCAGTAAAAAAATCAGAATCCAGTAAAGTTGATGTTGAGCTTGTGGACCATCCACAGAAGAGTTTATGTGTGTAAAACCTTCAGTCTGTGTTCTTCCTGTGACGTAGTTCAGATGTACGATAGCCACACTTTAAAAAGGTTCCTGCACTTTCAGTTGTGATTGAATCATCTCAGCAGAAGCTCTTCATCATCCAGAGAAAGAATCAGTTCTTACTTTACTGTTCTCAAAAAAAAAAAGAAAAAAAAAAAAAGAGTCCAACTGCACACGTGCACACAAGGTTCTGTTACTGTTAGAGCCGCTTGGGTCTCCATTCTTCTGCCTTGCATTTGTTTTTGTATGTTTTCAAATGTATGTTAATAATTTCTATTCATGGCAAACCTGGCGTGTGGTTTTTCTTCAACGGTTCACGAGGTTTGAAACAGCAGCTGCATGTCGTATTGAAGAGAATCAGCTTTTAAATTCTAGCAGGAAACAAACATTTAGATTTCTGATTTGAGGACATTCTGAGGAATTACAACAATCATTTTAGTGACCTAACAAAGGCCCTACATGCTACATGAACTCATTTTAGATTTAATTAAAGACATTTCTGTCACTGCAGCAAAATTAAGATCAGATCATAAAATGCAGAATGGATGAGTTTAAATCTTTTGTAGACGAAACTTTTAACAGGAATCAATATTTGTAACAGCTTACAACTAAAAATGTGACATTTAAAGCTTTAAAATATTTAAAGTAAATGAATAAATTAATAGCCCATTAGAACCCAGATTAGCGAAACAAACCAGTTCCATATCTAGAAAGGAAAAAACCGTTTCTAATTTGGTGAAAGTCCAGAGGGTCGACGCTGGGCAGCTCGCAGGTCTGAGCAGCTGAAGTGATGCTGATGTTGAAGATCAGACCTCAGAAACATTCGGTAATAAAAGGTATTTATTCCAAAAGTAGTTGGCTCTGCTCGTATCAAATGCATTTACTGTATATTTAATGATGCCGCATCAGGAAACTGACAAAAAGCAAAAAATAAATTATGCACGTCTTCCGCCGGTGTAAACGACTGATGCTGGCATGAGAGTTTGGCGTCTGCTGCTTCTCTCCAGCTGTACAGGAAACAGTTTCTACAGAAACAATGTCATGACAGCAAATGAAATGAAGATGTTGCCACTGTGAAGTAAATGCAGTGGAGAAAATCAATGGTTCCTTTATGTCAGATGACATTAAGACTTTATTCACATTCTGTTCTGACAGTCAGGCTGAGCTGAAATGTGAAGAAGCCGTAGCTTTCCATAGATAAAGAGAGTTGTGCACGTCTCCTGTCTCCCTCCTGGTGTCCGGCCCGACGAGCTCGGAGCTGGAGCCACGGCCAGCAACTAAAACCTCATGTTTATGATTGTCATCATCCCTGCTCTCATAGACAGTCTGGTCCTGTTAAACCCAGGACTGGTAACCTGTTCCACCCTAACCCAGTTTGCTTCCAGGCCAAACACGTATGCACAGTTCAAATTAGCATTTTTTTCCCCAACTGACCAGGACGAATGCAGACATTTCTGCACTTAACTGACCCGGTTCACAGTGTGAGAACGGTTCAGAACGCTGGGGCCACACTAGTTATGTTGACCCAATAAAAGAATCTCATTCATTACAGCAGTACAGAAAAATAAACATCAGAGGAAAAGGACGTTTTTACAGCATGATGTAAAAAAAAAAAAAAAAAAGATGGAATATTTTCATTCCTTTTGACTGCTATGAAAATATCTCCACCATATAAACTCCAACCATATTTACTCTGGTCCAGGTTTGTCTCCACACAGCAGAGCCTGCATCGTTTGTGCATGCTAGCAGGTGCTAGCGTGCGAGAGGGAGAGCTGTCAGTCGTCAGCAAAGGTCAGCCGGCCCGGGCCCTCGTTCCTCATCCAACGGCGGTATCTCTTCATCCTCGAGTCAGTTGCCATCTTCGCCTTCATCTCCTCTTCTTGCTCCTTTCTGTACACCTGACAAGAAAAGCCCAGGAAGAGTCAGCAGGGAGGTGTTTCCGTAGTAACACGGCTCAGCTCACTGGCTGATTCACTCAAAACTGATGCAGGATTCATTTATCAGTATAAGTTCAAAGTAAAGGATAAAAGAGACAACAGTCAACAGACATTTGTGTCTTTTTATCTATCCAAGCTCATAAAGGGGTAGAGTTTTTTTATTTTCTGGCGATGCCCTTAAAGAACAAAGAAAATCTTTCCAAGCTGCTGCTGATCATCGTTCGTTCAGAGATGGAGCAGCTCCGGTTTAATAGCTTCATCGTGTTGCCGTGGTAACATTGAAATAATTCAGTGTCCAGGCAGGACTGTATATTATGTGATGTGTAGCTTAGAATGTTTCACATTTTTCCATTCTTCATTTCCATCAGGTTGCCATAGAGACTGTCTCCCACTGTCCTCACCCTCTTCATCCATATCCACTCTTAGACCTTCCTCCAGGCCTCCTGCCTGCCAGTTCCATCCTTGGCCTCCTCGTACCTTCTAATATGTTCTGTCCCTCCTCGGGACACGTCCAACCCGTCTCAGTCTGACCTCACTGGCTTTACCTCCAGAACATCTAACAAGCTCTGTCCCTCTGATGTTCTCATTCCTGATCTATCCCTTCCTTTCACTCCCAAGTCCAACTGTTCATCTATGTGACCTCCAACTCGGCCTCCCGTGGTGTCTTCAGGCTCTGACCCAGACAGCATCACTGGTCCAACCAATGTCACACCTTTTCTTTCATCCTGCTCTTTTATCACTCGCAGAATCTCAAAAAACGACTCAAAGCTGATTTTGTCTGACACCATCTGGTTTACGGTGATGCAGCCAGGTGAATGTAGACATCTTCATCGGGCTCTTTATCCCCCCTTCCCATCTGAAGAGTATTTCACTGTCAGGGTCCAAACCGAATCGTTCGTTCTGGGGTCTGGCTGCTTGGAGACGAGTGAACGTGAGAGACTGGATGGAAATGTTAAAAGGAAAATTGCTGAAACTGGAGCTGAGGAGGAAGGAAGGAAGGAAGGAAGGAAGGAAGGAAGGAAGGAAGGAAGGAAGGAAGGAGAGAAACAGGAGAAGAGACACCTCTCTTACATGCAAATAGAAGGGATTGATCCAGATGTCTGTTCTGTTTTAGTGCTACAATTCATACATATTTACACTCATTTATCCAGTAATTGAGCAGAACTGAAGATTTGTGCCAGGAGGTACTTTCAGTCTGGACTGGAGAGTTACAGCGTCCAAGAATTCGGTTGATTTTCTTCACTTTTCATTTAGTCTCACAAGAACGTAAAAAGTAACAATTGAAACAGAGGAAGGAACAGAATAAGGTAACTAACCTCATAGTTTTCTTTGATCCACAGCTGTTTCTCCAGGAATGAGTGTCTGAGGGGTTCATCCAGACTGTCGAACTGAGACTGGGACATCTTCATGTATCTCCTGACGATCAAAACAATCGGCTGTGAGGTCACCTGACACTGACCTGGCTGATGGAAAGCTCTGACGTTTAGGGGTCTCACCTGATGATGTAGAGCTTCTCCTCATCTCCATACTCTTCCCTGCAGATGGTGAAGCGGTAGAACCAGGAGACGTACCAGGCCACGTAGTTTGTCAGGTAGTAAGGGAAGAGCACGATCTGACACAGAAGGATGTCCGATAGGTTGGGCTTCTGGTAGCCTCCTTTGATATCAATCTTGTGTTTGATGATGTCGCGGATCACCTCCTCTTCCTGCTCACGGATTTCCTCTTTGGAGCGCCGGTTTTTGCCTTTCTCTTTGGGCCGGTTGAGAAGACCTTGCTGCCTGGCGATTTCTGTGGCCTGGATTCGGTACTTTGGGACCGTCACCAGGTAGTTGATGGCCTCGTTATAGCTGCTGTGCCAGCTGTAATACTGAAAAAAGGTGGAGAACCAGCAGTTGTGAGACAGGTGCTTCACAACTGACCATAAAATGATGGACTGAGTAAATCTACACAGACGGACAGACAGACCTGGAAGACTGAGATGGCACAGATGGTGACCAGGATGACAACCCTGACATCAACTTTGGGGGTTAGGCGCCGGCGGTAGTAGGCATAATAGTGTTGATAGTATTCCTCGGGATGATCCAGCATGTAGTCGTAGTCCCGTCTACTGTCCTCATCCTGCGCTCCAACACATGCAAATAAAACCCCATCATCAAACAGCTGAAGGAAGCGCCATCAGCGGCACCTGACAAGTAACAAAGTCACCAAGCAGCAAGCTCGTCACACCACATCTGTTCAGTTTAAACACTAGCATTTCAGATGGGAGGCGCGTGAGTGGACATGCACCCCAAGATTAATAATGAATTTGGCAGAGGCAGACACCTTTCAGAATGTAACATGGCATTAAATATATATTACAGCTGCATGGTTGCTACCATATTCCAGTCAAACGTATGACAATATAACTTCAGGTTGTGTCAAATAGGTGAAAGTGCTGTCCACAGAACAGCTGGTGCAGCAGTATGGTGTCATGATCCTACTGAGGGAAACTCACATGGCATTTTTAATCTTTCTTTGTTCTCTTAGTTTACTTGTACACGATGCTTTCTGTGGTGGACATCGGGACAGTGATGGACCAGGACATTGTATGGAAATAACAACAGCTCAGCTCAACAATCTGGTTTATTGCCTAATACAGTAATAAAAATAAAAAAACAAGTGTGCGTGACTTCTACAATAATGAAATGAGGACTTTTGGACCCAAGGAACATGGAATGAACTGGGTTTAAGGCTAACTGGGGGAATCTGCTTTTGACATCGGTGACTGAAAGAGACTTTGACCAAACCTTTAACGTCTCGTACGCAGTCGCGATGACCAGGAACCTTTTCTGGGCAGATTCCTTGGTCTCTCCCTCTAAACTAGGCTCCTCCAGCCTGAAACGGTCAGGGTGGTACCGGCGTGCCAGCTGCCGGTAAGCCCTGGCGATCTCCCCTTTGGTGGCCTCTCTGGTGACGCCGAGCACATCGTAGCAGACTTCAGTGCCGCAGTACAGACCTTCCACCAGCGCTGTGGCCCTCGGGAGATAGGACACGGACAGAACAAGAAGGGCGACGAACCACCAAGGCTTCACGATCTGCGGACAACGATCAGAACCACCGCGTAGGTCCGTGCGAGAAGACATCTCAACCGAAGCCGCCACTCCGGAGCGCCGTCTGTTCTGACGCGCTCTGATGTCGTCATCAGGACGCGCTGACAGCTGAGATCCTCTGCATGGTGCAGATGCTTGTGTTTCCTTTTTGGTACTTTCTTCTGTATAATTTTACTGTGTGTTCAATAACGACAGACGTGCAGAAATTCAAAGATGACAACTTTTAATGAAATTTAAATGTGCAAAAGACGACATTCATAATTCAATTACTGGAAGAGTGTTCTTATGGGGAGCTGTGTCGCATTCACGTCGATCAGAAAATGTGGAAATCTTGATCCACAAAATAAATGTTTATCGACCAAAATAATATATACGGTTTCACGTGAATTTACAGTGCACTTATTGTAAAATAAATAGAGAAAGAACCCTTAGAGGTACATAAAACTATGGAATTGAGTTTTGGAAATGGAGTAAATCCTCCTAATAGAATTATCTTTGATTCCGAACTTATTGATGACGTGCCATTATTATTATTATGATTTTTATCAGTAGCAGTAGTAGCAGTAGTAGAAAGACTGTCTATTAGTTGACAAAAAGGCCCTCCGTAAGGCTAGAAGAGCTTATTTTTTCTTCTTTAATTGAGGAAAATAAGAACAATCTAAGGTTTCTTTTCAGCACTGTGACCAAATTAACCACAGTGTTTTAGATCCACGTATCCCTTCTTCCCTTAGTGGTGAAGACTTCAACTTTTGACCAAAACCTCTCCTTCAACTGACACATTAAAACAGTCCTCTAGAAGTGCCTTTTTTCACTTGAGAAACATCACTAGATCAGGAAGCTACTGACGTGGCATGATGCTGAAAGTTAGTCCATGCATTTGTTACTTCCAGGCTGGACTATTGTAATTCTTTATTATCAGGGTGTCCAACAACTCTCTAAGAAGCCTCCGGTTGATCCAAAATGCTGCACCAGAGTTCTGACAGGTATTGACAAAAGAGATCACATAACTCCTGTAATGGCGTCTCTTCATTGGCTGCCCATTAAATTTAGAATAATTTAATGTGAGGAGACGGGGGCTGACGGGGAGGGAGCGTGACAGGACGTTCAGGGCTTACCAGAAGTTTGGACAAAGCCCTGCAATATGAGCACAAGCCAATGAATATAGCAGTTCTTTCACATTGTGTTGGTTGGGGAGCATGCTGAATGGCTGAAATATGTTTATTTGACAGCGCTCTCTCTCTCTCTTGTGAACAAGGAATGTTACGATTTGCTGTGCATATTGCATCTTTGTTCTGGAGACCTTGTGTCCCTCCTTTGCGAGGTGAGTGAGCAGAGTCACGGTGTCTTGGATACATCGAGTCCTGGTCGGGGCGCACAACAATAAGTCATCAACGTACTGCAGCAGCGCGGAGCCGTCCTGTAAAGTCAGAGAGGACAGGGAGTCACTTAGACACTGATTGTAAATGGTTGGTGACTCACAGTAGCCTTGTGGCATTCGAGTGAATGTGTAGCCCCTTCCCCGGAACTGAAAGGCAAACCAGTATTGGGAGTCGGGGTGAACTGGAACGCTGAAGAAGGCATTGGAGAGCTCTATGACAGAGAACCATGTAGCATTGGAAGGGATGGTGGATAGAATGGTGTAAAGATTAGGAACCAGAGGAGCCCTGGACTGTACTGCTGCGTTAACAGCAGTTAAGTCCTGAACAAACCTCCATTCCTCGGGCGCCGGCGGTGGGCGGTACTTCTTCACAGGAAGAATGGGAGAGTTAACAGAAGAGTTTGGACAAGGCACAATCACTCCTGCTGCCAGCAGGGAGTCAAAAACTGGCTGTATGCCCTCAATGGCCTCCTTTCGGAGGGGGTATTGGGCACGTCTTAGTCGGTGAGTGGACTTAGGGGTCACCACCAGAGGTTCACATTTACGTATGAGACCTACATCGTATTTGTGTGCAGCCCATACACAATCTGGAACGGTGGATAACTCCGGTTCGTGTGGGGTGGGTTGACTGACCAGAGTCTGAATTGTGTTTTCCTGGATCACGAGAACTGTTGGCGTGGCTGGAACAGCAGTGGACCAGTCTGTGGAGTACACGTGAAGAGATGGAGAGAAGAGCACCTTTGGGTCATGAGTCTGTTCCCAATCGGTGGCTTCCTCACACAACCGTGTCCATGGGCCGATGTCTTTCCATTCATCTTTGTGGCTTCTAGCTAGTGACACATGGGGTACACTAGACAGAACATCAAACAGGTCACATTCAGGTTTACATACAGAGACAGACACAGCGCAGCGCGTGGAATTCCAATACATCTTAGCTGTCATGAGATCCACTGAGGCTTGTGCATAAAACTGCTCCTCACAGGCGTGGTCTCGGTGTTCTACTACACGTGCTACACGTGCTTGGTCATGCCACTGTGATTGTCATATAGAGTCATGAGGCGGTGGAAATACTCTCGCGTCCGGTAAGACAAACTGAAAGTGCCAACACACATTGGGGGATTAGGGTTAGGGCTCTCTCTCTTGGGGCACACCTCTCCCTCACTCTTTGGCTGTTTCTGAAACCACCCCTATACCCTACATAGTGCACTCAATAGTGTGGATGGCATTTTAAAATAGTGTCCAAAATGTTAGTGAGCATCGCTGTATCCTATGTAGTGCACTAAATGTATCCCACAATGCACTGCGAAAAGTAAGCAAGCACCCTAACTCGGAAAATGTATCCCATCAGCCTTTACTGATGGGATACATTTTTTAACGTAATTTCTACTGTGTGGTTTGATAAATGAAATTTTTGGAAATGAGAAATGTTTTTCAGTAGGGGTCCAATATGATCATCTTCAAATATTACAACATAAATGTGTAAAAAAAAAATCCATCAATCTTCACTGATCCCCCCCGCCCCTC
>NC_042290.1:1292013-1319513 GCF_901000725.2 Takifugu rubripes
TGCAGGGCAGATCACATCGTTACTGATCTTTATACTTGTTCGTTTATCGTCTTTCTAAGAATTTGTGATTGTGCCAGCAAATGATGGCTGTGGAAACCATGAGCAGAACATCTTGCGGAACACTCAAGGGGCATTTAGGCATTTAAATGTCCACATGTCCCCCAACATTTTAGCCAATAAGGTCTGAGATGACATCTCTGGTCGTTCCTACCACGTGGCAGGTTTGGGCGGCTAGATGCTCACATGCCGCTTGTTCAGCACTCATTAACCTTTATCTGCGTTATTGAGTAATTATTCACACTCTTTGTTTCCTGTCAGTATAATCTACTGTTGTCTGATGTCACTGACATTTTGAACAGTTAATATTCAGATTATGATTAAAAACAACTGTTACGGCATAACCGCAAGGCAAAATGTGAGGGAGAAAAAGGACCATGACACTGTTTAAACCAAATTAAATCAAGTCTTTGGAAACAGAACTGTTCGCTTTTCTTTTTACATCGGATTGTGTCACAACAAATTTGACCCTATATATATTATTCTGTGTAAATTCTGCAAACAGTAGAAAGATTTAAAAAGTGCTACGAGTTGCAGACCTACAGGCAATAATGACAGTAGTGGTGTGACAGTCACGTCACCGCGGTCAGAGCAAATAGCCTGAGCGCAAAACAGTTTTGAGAGCTATGTGATGTATCTGGGCCACGATACATGACAAACATCACTAGAAGGGCAAACAGGACAACTCCAGTGTCCCAGTGCTGGTGTGCAAGACCAGAGCTGGTAACGTGCTAACATGTGGTGAGTAAATACTGGACTACGCTAGTTTTGGTGCTGTTGTGCTCAGCTTGTGATATCAATCCTGTAACGCTGGTAACTGGTCTTCTCAGAATGGATGATCTGGGAAGGGGGGTTGTCGGTGATGCGATTGGCCCACAGTGTTGGTGACTGATGCTGAGGTGGAAGAGGCCTAGCTACGGCTGTGAGCATGACAAGGGTGAGGCACAATGACGGCTTTTCTTCATGTCTGCATAGATGTTTTTCCAACTTCCCTCCACCCAGGAGAGCTTCCAGGAAGCTGATTGTCTCTTCTTCATGTCCCGTTCTGCCACCTGCTCACAGTGGCCTGTCTGTGACGTCACAGCGAAGTTACAGCCGTCGACCTGACTGGATGGGCGGAGCCTGGAATGGCGGACGGAGCGAGAGGGCATGGGGCTGGGCTCGACAATGAGAACGGACACCCTCTTGGGCCGCCACGAGCTTCTGCCAGCTCCTGCGGCAGGCTGTCGGCCAGTCGTGTCAGTTGCTCCTCCCCCTGCCGTATGAGGTTGTCAAGGTGTCGCTGGCGGACGAGGAGGGAAGGTTTGGTGCTAACGAAGCTGCGGAAGTCCTGCAGCTGAGGTTCTGTGAGGTATCCGGTGAGGATGCCGTGGACCAGGCGCTGCCGTCGCTCCAGGTTCTCCTTCAGCTCCTGAGCATCGTCAGTCTGACGAAGGACCACCGAGCGCTTGTGAAGGAGGGAGTCCTGAAGAGAGACAAGTCTTTGTTCCTGACACCTTTACTGCTTTAATGTAATGTCATTTACGAAAGCACCATATTTGACAGTGTTTCACAAAGCTTTTGTCCCTCTCACCCTCTCCTCCGCCGCGTCCTCCTGGGCCAGCTCGTCTCTCTCCAGAGCGAGCAGAGATCTGTCGATCCTCATCAACCGGCTGCACAGAGACAGCAGCAGATTCACGATCTTCTCCAGGTCTCCTGCAGACACAAGCGGGTCAGAGCTGCACACTGTTGAAGAAACCTTTTTCTACCTGAACGGACCCCCGTCTCACCGATGAACATGCTGTACTTGTCCTTTTCATTGGCTTTGAGTCGCTCCTGCACCAGGGTTTCAAGGCTGGCCCCCAGGGCCCGGTGGTGGTGCTGCTCCTCACGCAGAGCCTCCCTCTCCCGCTGCAGCACCGCCACACTGCATCTCAGCGCCTACATAACTCCACCTGGTGACACAAGCAGCGTTATCATTCTCTGCTGTTTCACAGGATGAATTAAAACATGAGGACGTTTCTGAACCTTCTTAATGTTGAGATCACTGTCGTCCTCATTCTGCGCAGCTTCCTTCCACTCGTCTGTTGGCGTCGGCGATGAGGGTCACTGACACCGTCCGGGATCCTGATGGACAGTATCACACCGAAGACAGACAGAAAAAGTCATTTCCAGAACTTTTCTTACCATGAAACAAAGTGGCAATGCTTCTAAAAAAGGATGGAACCAAATCTGTGAGTAATTTTATCTTCCAGTCAACTACAAGAACATATTAAAACCCCACCCCAACCAAAAAAGAGGTTGTTTGTTTGAACAAACCCATTACTACCTGCTACCCCTGCGTTGCCACGGCGATTTACCACCCAAACGGCTGTTCGGTGAAAAGACCTCCTCCATAAGCTCCACTGTGGATTTAAGCCCAAACACATCCAAAAGCGGCGCAAGAGAACTGTCCTGCAAAACCTGCGCACGACAACAGGAAGCAGAAAGAAATAAAAGCATGAACCAAAAGACGATGATGCCTGGATTCATCTGCTGATGACAGGAGTCGTCCGACTACGCACCAGCTGCTTGGTCAACACCTCCACCCGCAGCTCCTCATATGTCTTTTCCCTCCTGGGAAGTGGTTGGTACTCCAGAACCAGGCTGTCCTTTCTAGTGGTGGGGAGTGAGTTCAGAGATAATACTGGGGGGGCTGTTGCTCCAAGGGACAGGGAAGACTGGGTCCAGGTGGACAGAGGACAAAAGAAGAAGGGGATGTTGGGGGTGAGGAGAGCGGCGAGCTCCTGGTAATCATAACAGGTAGTTAATTACAACAGCCACACAATCTTATTCTGACTTTTGAAGACTATGAGCACATGTCAATACAAACCTCCTCCAGCCTGATTTCCAGCTTCTTGGTCCAAATCGGAAGGAGGGGAGGGTGGAAGTTCCTCCACGCTGCTTGGTGATTTAGGAGGGATGGACAGGGAGGGTCTTGGAGAAAGGACCCTTCTTCTTCCTGCGATGCGCCTCTTTCAAGTTGTTGTTGGTCGGTGGAGCTGGAGAGACTGGATTCAGAGATCCGCAGTGAGAGCAGCTTCTGGTGGACGGTGGATATGGGAGGTCGGGGAGGAGATGGTGCAGTCTTGCTCCAGTCAGGACTGATAGGTGGGGGGGGTGGGGCTGGGAGGCTGGTGTGGTGTTTCTGATAAAGATCTGCTGACATTCTGATGTTTTAATGGTCCTCCTATCTCTCTAAGATGAAGCCCTCGGCCTGAATAAATTCTTCTCGGTGTCTTCAAAGATGGTGGTGTCAATCAGGCTTTGTCTGATCTGTCTGTCTGTCCACAAGGGGCTCACTGGGACCCATTGCCAGCAGCTTCACACGCCACTGCCAGTCGGCAGGACGCCCGGGAAGACGATGCCGTCCAGGTTAGCCGGACTCAGCCTCTCGCCAGCATGCCAGTCGGCGCTGCCCCCGTCCCTAATCCCAGACGGGGTGAGGGGGAACTGCAGGCCGACAGAGGCTGCCAGGGTGGAGGTGCTGGTGCCTCGCTGGCCGCTCACTGGTCTTCCTCTGACGCTCTCTGCGAGTGACGGGCGTGTTGCCGGGGCCGGCCTCTGTGACACCGTGAAAGGAGGACGTTACCCTCGACAGTATTTCTATAGGAGGAGCTCCTATAACACTGACCTTGGCTGCAGAGCATCAGCATTAGAGTCATCTTTGGTTTGGATTTGCTCACCTTGCAAACATTCTTTCAGGTTGGATGGTGTTTCAGGTTGTTCTGGGAGTGTTGCTGAGAGATCTGGTCACTTGATGCATGCAGTCTGCAAGCCTGGTGCACGCACACACACACACACACACACACACTATGGATATTTAAAATCCCAGAATGTCAACACCGTATTCATCAACAAATTTTCGTATGATTATAACATTTCTCACCATTATATCATATAACTGATATTACAATAGCGTTGTTGATTAATGATTACCTGTTAATGTATCATCGTAGGATTTGTAGCAGTTTTAGACTACTCAATAAACACAACCAACCATGGTCAAAAGTACAACTAATTAATCAACACTATTGAAATAGAGTTCTGGAGGTACAGTCCCACTTGTAGCCACTAGGGGGAATCATTGTACTCTGGTTAATGCCGGCTGATGTGTGGTACCGGTTCTGTTCGGACATGGCTCTACTGTACTTACACCAAACCACACCCATCCTAAGCTTAAACTAACTCAGCTGCACCCAAACTTTACAACAAGTACATGATCAAGGCCTTTCAAATACTAAGCGACCGCTAAAATGTCTGTTACTTGGTTTGGGTTAGTTCGACAGTCAAGCAGAATTCCTTCAGTGACCTTTTAGAGTCAGCAGACAGCTTTTTAACAAATAAATCCCTCCGGTTGGAGTTGGCATTCTGTTTATTTTCTGGCTGTGTTCCAGGGAGATTTCACTGCTTCCCCTAAATTCTTCCTTCCTTCCTCTTTTACCTCAGTCTTCCTCACTCCCATCTAAGTCTTTAGAAACTAATTTCTCAATGTTTTTAAGTGAATTCTGTGTCTTTAGTCCCCATTCCCTTCTCATTCCTCTCTATTCATTCTCTGCTATCCTTCATTGACACTCCCTCCCTCCTGCCTTCATAGAGAAACACTCCCTCCTTCCACAGGAGATTTCACAGCTCTGCCTTTTAATTTCTCTGGGGAAGATAAATATCAAAATAAATCATATGAGTGTATATCTGTTTTTGACTGTACTGTTAACATGGCAAAAAATTAACATGCAGTGGTTAACATTAATAATGTAAATGTTGTATAGTGTGGTGATAATGTGCGCTTGATTAAAGCAGGATAACAAAACCTTGCACCAGCCCAAAACAGTAAAAACATCACTCTGGCCCTCTTTCACTTCCTGTGGCCTCCTGCCCATCTTCCCCTTATCGTTCTCCCTAGTTCTCCGCCCTGGTTCTGTCAGCAGCAGGCACATGAACTCATAAGGCCACAGTTTTAAAATAGAAAAGAATGACTGACTGTTAACAGCCTATTATGGAAGAGAATTAAATATCAGCCCAGAACCGATGTGAATTCCCAGCTTGGTCTTCGCCAGCAAGAGAAAACACTTCAAAGTTTCCAGCTCATGTCAGAGTTGCTGAAATGCCCTTCAGCGCGGGGACGGTTGTCAGCTGCTGGATAATCTACCTGTCTTCAGCCAGGGAGTGTCGTCCTGGTTTAGACAGGAAGAGGCCGAACGTCCTGACGTCAGCAGGAAAGAAGCCCTGAAACAGACAGGCTGGTTAGACCGGAGGAGTGAATTCCACAAATCTGTTTTTGGCAGCTTTTTGTGAGGCTCTTCAGGGTAACACGTTGTGGCTTGATGTTATCTGTGCAGACGTACAGACGCATTGGGTTGAAAATCAACCATTTCTGCCTTATTTCATAACTTCCTTGTGTGATTTAAATGTGGGCGGTGCTGCAGTGAGGCGCGCCACAGCCTCGCATCAGGAAGGTCCTCCCCAGGTTCTCTCACTTCCTCCCATCCACTTACGTCCACTGGGGTAGGGTGTGTGTGTGTGTGTGTTGGGGGGTATGGTACAGAACTGTCCTCAGTGGTGCGTTCACACACCAGAAGAGTGCAGCAGTGTCGACACATGTCCCCAGCCTGCAGTGGTGCGGGGACAGAGTGTCCGTCTGTCTGGTGATGTTTATGTGACATTAGCCGCTCTGATTTACTACAGCATATAACGATAATTAATCCTTGTCTGCATTCCTCAAATCGTCCAGCAGACCTATGATGTATGGACAGGAGTCTTTTATCTTTGCTGTCATCCACATCGGACAGCGCCAGTCACTGTCTCCAGCTCGCCGGCACCCTCTCAGGAAACGGTGGGATTTCCTGCGCGACTCTCAGTCTAATGTTTATTAGTGATAATTTTGCCAAACAACGACTGAGCTTTGTGGATCATCTGTCCAAGTTAAGGACCAAACAAACTGATTTCTTTTGACTTCTTCCACCAATAGCACCAATAATTCTGTTTCCAATAAAATAATTTAAAAATTCCTGATGTTGTTGGATAACTCACTGAATCCTCAATGTTTGTTCTATTGAAGCGAGATGTCTTCTTCTTGCCATAGATTAAACCACTTTAAAGCTCTGTCGATTGAAAGCGCTACCTGGATCAGCCTTTCCTCTGTGGGAGAGGAGCGGGAGCGGTGGTGCTTGAGGAGTCATCTGGCTGTCCTCTGATCTTCCAGGAGATCCTCAGTAGAAGCGGGACCTCCTGGAGTCCCGGTGGACTGGGCCCTCAGCAGCGCTCTGTTGAGCTTCTTGGATAGTCCCAAGTTTGTGCTGAGCCTCTGAGATGCGCTGCTGCTGTCCCTGGACTGGCTCTCTCCACTGGAAGACTGATTCTGTATGTTTAGCTCTGCTTCAGGATCCAGACCATGATGCAGTTTTGGCCTGGAGGTCAGGAGGGGGGCCAAGAGATGTACTGAGGAAATAAAGCAGGAGGAGATGTCATGGAACTGCAGTCACGACGATAACTAGGAAAATTTATGTGATGGAAACGTGCTGACAGTTATTAAACGAATCAGCTTAGTTAAGCAGCAGCGTCGTGAACCAAGATACCCGACACAACGCTGATGATACATGGATCACCGATGGGTGAAACATGGACAGATGCTGCAGGCGTCCGTGTCTGTTCACCTTGGCTGGGAGTGCACTGGAGGTCGTGGGGAGGTCACCCTGCCCGGGTAGAAGAAGTTTGACTGGAAGCTGCGCAGGGTCAGCTCCAGGAGGGAGGCTGGATGAGTGCTGGCTCTCTCCAGAGAAGAGGCTTCCATCTGCCGCTGGCTCCTGGAGAGAGTGCAGACTGGATGCGGAGGAGATGCTCATGGTGTCTGAGAGACAGTGGGAGGCTGGAGAGGATGGACAAGGTAGTGACTAAAGAGAGAAAAGGCCAGCTCAAACAGGCACTAAGGTCTTACAGGGAAGATCTAGTTGCTAAGAAGACACTTGGCAATATTAAATAAAAAATAAATGACCAAGGTAGGGTAACAAAAGCACAATTTTCATCAGAAGAGGTCTATGTTCCCTTAGATTAACCCTTTATCCATCCCTCAGTTACTCCCTCTTCCCTCACTTCTGAGGTTGCTGTTCTCAGGGGGCAGGTATGCGCTCCGAGGCCTCGATCCAGGTCTCTGGGCCCCCTCGTCCCTCTTTGCTCCTCTCTTCCGCACCACATACTCGGCCAGAGCGTCGTGCTGGACCTGCCGCAGGTCTGGCCTTGACTGGCTGCTTTGCACAATTCCCATTGGTGGCTCGACTGGCTGCCAGTTCAAACATCTTTCGGCGATCTGCAACACTGGTTTCTAAAGATATAAAGTTCAAATCTCAGATCAGCGGCATGAATTCTTAACTTGTAATAAGGTTGATTTTTTCAGCACTTAATTAAATACAAGACAAAAACAAACACAAACAACATGTGCAGAGCAGACAGTTCTACCTATAATAAATGAGGAGGGGAATGACCACTAGAAGTTTCTCCTACCTCCTCCACGTCTGCAGAGGGCAGTAGTCTCAGGATCCGAAACTCCAATCTCATTCATCTTCTCTGGCTCTGAATATGAGCGCTTTTTTCTGGTCTGCTGCGAGACGTTTGCGGCCACAAATGCGCGTTCGAAGAGGAAGCCCCGACTGGTGGGATGCTGGGGAGGGCCGGGGGACTTGGACCTCGGACATCCGGGCTCACCACGTGTCGCTCCTTCGGCGTGTGTGGGGAGGCGCTCGGCTGCGCTGCCTGTGGTGGTATGAAGACGCACTGTGGCTTGGGCAGGGTTTTGGGACCTTTTTTGTCCTGGGACTGATGTTTGCCTGGGACGGATGAAAGGTGATGGATCGAGGAGGTGGCATGAGGAGGGGCTGCAGGAGGATTGGCAGAGGTGCTGAGGTCTCTTCGTCTGAAGGATGTGGATCGCAGAACTTTGGACTGGGCGTCTTTCAGAGAGTCCCTGTAAGACCTGATTGTGGTTGAAAAGTCATTGTTGGGAGGATGAGAGACAGCAGGATATTTACAGCACTAGCATTAGCCTGGAAAGGACTGGTTTGCTGCACAGAAACTGCCTTGGTTTACTGTATTGGAAGAGAGTTCCTCAACTGAACTACCTGAAGAACATTTTCTTCACATATTGTTATTTTCTGGATTTCTGAGGACAATGACAGTAGAAAATATTGCATTGACGTTCGTATTAAGAAAACCGACTCAGTGCTCAGTTGAAGCGCCCTTAAGAGGCCACTACAGCCTCCAGTCTTCTTCATGAAGCCTCAAGCTTTGCATATCTCAGTTTGAGGCTATTCTGCTCTTCTTCTCTGCAGACCTGTCTTAACTCTAACAGATTGGCCGGGGACTGTTGGCAGACAGCCATAATCAGGTCACTCCAGAGATGTGGAGCTCTGGTTGGACCTTCACAGACCTACATTTCTTCTCTGTTGCCTCATTGGAGGCTGAACCTTAAACCCGGTCTGATGTCCTGGGCATTTATTTCTCTAATTTTTCAAGTTAAACTCTCTACTCTTCCATTCGGCCTCATTCAGCGTTACCTCGACCCTGTACAGCCTCTCCATTCCGGCTGGGTTTCCTCCAAACAAGATGCTTAGAATTTAGGTCAGAATGTTTAATTGGTTGACCTTCTGGAATTTTCTCCTATCTGCACACAGGATCTCAGCCAGTGTGATCGTTGGGTTTTTGCTCACATCATGTGAGAACGATGAGGCCACAGTGGTCTTGAGAACCCTCAGCGGAGCAGAATTCCAAAGATCTGTGACTCCCTTCAGTCCCGCCTCTCAGCTCCAACTTATTTTGACTTCATGGTTTGGTTTTTATTCTGAATTTTCAGCTGTGGGACTTTCCAACTCATGTCCAATCAATTGAATGCACCATAGATAGAATCCAATCAGGGTTTAGATACATCTCAAAGATGATTAGGAAAAGTTCAAGGTTTATGGCCAAGGGGCTGAAGACTAATGTCAATGCAAAACTTTTATTGTTATTCTGGGGGTCTGACAGTGATGACAGAATAAATGAAATTGTGAATTGTGAATTTTAGCATAAAAAATAGAACTAAATGTGAGAAAAGTGATATGTTCTGAATGTTCTGACTGGACTGTATGTGGACACATGGTGGGTCTGCTTCTTACCTATTAAAGGATGTGTCCTGCATGTACCCCAACATCTCTTGAATGCCCTCCCTCCAAGGAAAGTCTTTGCTGCCATCAGTCTCTGTGGCCTCCTTCAGCTGTAAGCTGCTGCGGCTCCTCTGGAGGGCTAAACTGGGATCTGCTGGGGTCCTGTTAAAACATAGAAACAAGCGCCTGATGAGTGATAAACAGCAGATCCACTATGCTTCTGGGTTAGGGTTAGGAAGGGGGACGTAGAATGCTGCACCAGTCTGTTGTGGGAAAGAGAGATGTGAGTGGGAGAGACAGCTCTAACCTTACCAGTCTCTCTCTGTCAGGTGAAGACATCTAGAAGGGCACCAGGTAAACACATGAACTGATGTAGTGAGAAGATCAACCTGCTGCCAGTAGAACCAGTGGGGTCACTGATTCTGTGTTAAACCCTGCTTGTGAGCTAAAGTTAACCTGATACACTAAAATAATGTTGGTACCTATATTTCATGTGTTCACTGCTGCCCTCCTCTGTAGCTCATGGTCCGATGGGCTTTGGCTCCAGTGTTGCTTCTCTCCAGCATGTTTCTGAGATCTTCTGCTCCTGTGATGCTGGGGCGTTTTTCAGTGGCCTGATTTCAAGGCAGGAAAGGCAAAAATTGTGATGATGAGCAGCAACAGAGGAAGGCTTTCATACTTCTGGTAAGACCATCGTTGTTCTCGCTGAAACCTTCATTTGATGGTGTAAGCTGATCCAATCATGCGGGAGTTTTGCCTTACCCTCAGGTGTATGACGGTGTTCTGGGAGTTGCAGGTGCTGTGGCTGCGCTGCTTCCCAGCTCGTTCCCGACGCTCAAAGCGACTGACTTTCTCCAACACCGAAAGGCTGCGGGCAGGTCCATGGCTGGTCTCTGTGGAGCCTCCATTGTCATGGATATGGACAGGTACATCCCTCTCTGAACTGGAACATTGTTGGACCTCAGCAAGGGCAAGCTCCAAGCGAGTCAGGGGGTGTTCCCTGTCTGGGTCTAGCTCTCTTTCCCACTGCCGGTACTGTGGAGGCTGCGTGGCGGAGGTGGGCGGAGCCTGAAGACTGGTTGGGTCCTCCCCCTGGGTCAACATAGAGGGCCTTAGTGGCTCTGAATGGCTGCTGATGTGTTCCATTGCTCTAAAGGCAGAAATGAGAAAACTGAGAGTGAGAGACGTGCACATCCACCATCTGGACTAACAACACGAGTCGACACTGTGCTGCTGACGAACTGAGGACTGTTGGATCACCAGCAATCTCTGGACAACCAGGAGCAACACGTGTCTACAATGACAGGTTTCCTGTCGTATGAAGTTACCTGTCTGGCTTATGTGTCTGCGCCTGAAGCTGTGGAGGAGCAAAGGCTAAGGTGGCGTTTGATGAGGAGAAATGTTGGTATCCATTTTCTGTGGCTGCCATTCTTCCATCCCTCTGCTCTTCTCTGTCTCCTTCCTTCCCCCCTACTGAGCTCTGCAGCTGCTGCTGCTGTTGCTGCTGCTGCTGCAGTTGCTGCTGTTGTTGCTGCTGCTGCTGTTGCTGCTGCTGCTGCTGCTGCTGTTGCTGCTGCTGTTGCTGCTGCTGCTGTTGCTGCTGCTGCAGTTGCTGCTGTTGTTGCTGCTGCTGCTGTTGCTGCTGCTGCTGCTGTGCTGCTTTGCTGCTGCTGCTGCTGTTGCTGCTGCTGCTGCTGTTGCTGCTGCTGCAGTTGCTGCTGCTGTTGCTGCTGCTGCTGCGAGCTCTCCTTGGCCAGGACCGGATAAACTCCTGAGGAGCCTGGTGCATAGCTACTGTTGGGCACCTGAGCGTAGTGGGGCTCCGGCTGCGGAAGTGGATACTTTCCTGTGGACAGTATGACATTACCAGGCTGGTGGCTCGGGTCTGGAGGTACGGGGGAAGGACCAGCCGGAGAGTGGGGCTGGGAAAAACCTCCGCCTTGCCGAGGCTTTGTGGTGGGGCTGCTCTCAGGACTCTTCTCTATCACCGTGTGGAGCTGACCCTCAGTGCCATAGGAGCCTTTAGCTGAAACCACAGGATGATGTCACAACTACCGGTACACTGATGCTAGTTTTAGATTAGATTCTGGCCTTCTGTTCAACAGTAAAAACCCACAAGGTGATGATATATGATAATATGCCTAAATGATATATTTAGGCATATTTATCAGACCCATTATCAATCAAACAAAGGGTCTAAATATTGATGTCATTTGAGGCAAAACTGAATATATACCTGTGCCTGAGGCCACAGGGCCACTGGAGTGATGCCAAGAACCTTTCTGCAAAGATCTGGAGGGTAATAAAACAGATTAGATTCTAGCTTACAGATGCATCTTTCATCTTTTATGTTTCACAACAGGTGAAAGTATGTGTAAACTCTGCTGTCTAGTTACACAATGAACAAACTGTAACAATTACACAATTGCAGCCAGTGTTTCCTTCAAGGTCATAGTTTCCCCTTCTGGAAAAAGACTACGTGACCAGGAGAAGATGCTAGTAATGTTAAATAAACATTTGCACTGCAATTTAAACCTAATTAAGAACTGATAAGATCACGTTAAAGTTAAACTGGGAAGTTCTTGTTTGTCGGGTTACATTTGAGTGTCCCGGACTCACCGCAGTGATCTGGCATGCTCCAAGCTTGACCAGGAGTTGGGCCTGTCGTGGTTCCTGAGGGCTGCGTAGCTGTCGCTGCGCCTCGGTGGTGCCGGCACCCCCTTCAGATTCTCATAGGAGCTGCAACTGACAGCCGGGCCCCATATGGGGCCCACGCTGTGTCTGTTGGAAGCCGGGACACCACCAACACTACTGCTGCCACTGCTGTTACCTCGGTAACAGACTCCACCAGCTGCAATCAAAGAAACTCAAATTGTGTCGCAATTTCAGGGTAAATTAAATCTTTCAGGTTTTCATTGCGAGGCCGTCACGTTACCTTGAAGATCTCGACTGTGGCCTGAGGCGGACCCTCTACTCTTGGAGTCGGCGTTATGCAGGAGAGCTGCAGAGGTGGAACTCAGCTCGTGCTCCTGCAACAGACGCTGCTTGTCGTCGTAAACCGTTTGGACGTAATGAATGTCCGCCTGCTGCATCTCTCCGCTCCCTCCTCTCTGAGAGACAGCCTCCAGTGAGTAGGAGCGCTCCGGGCTGAAGGTGGGGGTTGAGGCCAGGTATTCTGGAATACTGGAGCTGGTGGAGAAGGAAGAGTAGGCAGAGTCCCGTTTGCTGTGGAGGTGATCAATACTGTTGGAGGACCTGGAATATGATAGGAAACTTAATAAGGGTGCTCACACCAAGTCAAAATAACATTCATCTATGGTGAGATGTACTTCAAAGAGAGTTTAAGCAGAATTTTTGAGGAGTGCATTGGGCCAGTAATTGTACAAGTGGAGCAACTTCATATGTGAGCAATGAGTAAGATCATGAGCATTAGGAGCTTAAATCAGAGGGGCATTTTACGACAAAAGGTGTCATGTGGACTGCTCTCTTTCTACATATTTGTGGGTACAGTGGGAACAATTCTGCTTTACATCAAGCAAAGCTGCACCCCGGGAGGGAGGGAGGATACGATACGATAAATATTCCATTGTGTGAAATATGTAAATATGTGAGGATGCCATTAAATGTGTGCATTCTTCTTCATTGGTGTACCTGGAGGAGGAGAGCTGGTGGCAGGATGAATAGGTGGGGTGGGACCCGGTCTGACTGTAATGGCCCAGAGAGTGTTGGTGCTGGGCTCCAGAGTGATGCTGGGAGGAGATGGGATGGTCCAGACTCTCCATGCTGCCCCTTGAGCTGTATTGATCCGGACTCTTCCTCAGGTATGTTCCAGAGTCAAAGCCGCTGGACAGGTCCGTGGTGGAGGCACTGAAGGACACAAGGGGACGTGCTTGGACTGTGAAAGGGGCTCTGGAAATAATTAAACTAATATTCACTATATTTATCTAGATTTTTATCTCTAAGAGATCACCTGGGGGGGTTAAACAATACAGCAGGTCCAGCATTTATAAATATTCTTGAGATTTGTAAAAAAAAAAAAAAAAAAAAAAAAAAAAAATTGAAATTAGCTATGACAGACGTGTGCAAAAATACATCTGAGGAAGTTTTTTTTGTGCAATAGCTACTTTATTTTGTGTAAGCTACAGACTGAAAAGCATAAATGTATGAATGTGTGTGTGTGTGTGTGCTTGTGTGTGGGCATGTCACAGTTTGACCCAACAAATTCTTCAAGCGAACACAATACAATTGGCAGAGTTGGGGAAGCCCGGGCTTTCTGTGGCTCGTCTACATGTCAGTAGTTACTTTTTAATTTTTTTGTTAAAGTTAAAGTTCATCCAAACAGAAGTTCTGCTCTTTTGACAGGACGTAGCAGAGTATGCTGTTGCCAGGGAAGACCCAGATGTGTGGGGGAAGGGAGGCAGGAAGGTCGTGATGGCAGCCTCGGGTCCGTCCCACACCGGCAGCCATCAGAGGCTTCCATTCACCTAGTGCTGCTAAAGAAATGCTGACGTAACTTCCTGTCATCACATCAACCTTCTGCCCAAGAGCTGTGCCTCATGCACAGAACCACTGCAGCTCACCACTGTCGATAAACTGGCAACAACACCAGTCCCACAAGGAAAAGGCCTCAGAAAGTCATTCATCAGTTTCAGTAGCTGCATTAACCAAACTGGTATATTCCTGGAATCTCATCAACATCCAATGATCAGTAAAGCCTTTGACCACGATGTTTTCCTCTGATGATCAAAGGTCCCTATAGACGAATGTCACAAATAAATCAATAAAAACCAAACACAAATATGCGCTTCGGTCTGACCAACAAAGAATCAGTTAAATCCAAATATCAGCTCAAAACAGAGATTCGCCGACACCATAAACTTTGACCCCACAGCAGAGCTGGTGTTATAAAGGCTATATTACACATAGTGCAGCTGATACTACTGTGATAAATAATAAAGGAGGTGATGGGTAATGAGCTAACACTAGGGTAGGTCAGTGGTGTTGATGATGGTTTCTGGAGTGTGATGGCTGTTGTGATGTGAACACTGACCTGGGATGGTAGCTGTGGGACCAGCCACTGCTTACTGTGCCCATTGTGTCTGGGTCAACTTCCTGCTGACCTTCTCCAAGCTTCGTCGAGTGCCACGAGTGAGGACGAGATGCCGGGTCATTGCGCCTGCGGGGTCAGAACATCGGGGTGTCATTACCGTGCTTCACTCTGGTTTACAGTGCAAAGACTTGTTCCAGCCTGTGACCCCACTCAAGGAAAGGGCAGAAGGTCGCGTGTGCTGGAAGTAAAAGCTAGAACCCCTCAGCCACCAGGACCTCAGACTGGACAGTCAGAGAAGCTTTTCAGGGAGACTCTTAGTGTGCATTCAGTCACTAGGGGCTCTTTTCATACAGTGTCCCTCATCCTCATCAGAACCTGTAATCTCAGCAGAGGGAACACTCCTGGTGATGATGTTCCCTCATCCTCATCATACTGCGTTTGTCACGTTCGGCTGTTCTGTATTTATCCACAGGGATAAACAGGAAAAGATCGTATCTGGGAGAAAAGGAGACGCACATGAAAGGAATTACAGGACGTGGCTGGAATTCCTCCACACGATACCATCCCTCTTACACTGGTGCAGACATTCAGCCTCTCCAGGAGCTCCTGGGAATACAAACCTCCCAAATCTTTTATCCTCTGAAACCACATTGTTTGGTCCTCCAACCTATTCTGTTGAGCTCCAGAGGTTAGAAAAGAATTTCCTCCTGCAGTGTGATGATGATCAGAGAAGGATCAGAATAATCTCTATCAAACTGGAGAGGAACAATAATCAGGCTGATGGCTGCAGACCTGCTGGTTGTCATATATAATCTGAGCCAAGATAAGATACCTATTCTGTATTTTTCCTTTCTTTTCTTTCACCAATCACGTTCTCTATACTTCCTTCACTAGTCAGTGGAACATATGCTGCATTTGTTTGAGACCAAGCAAAAATGGGCCCAACAACATGAATCTTAAGCAGGATTAAAAGTCATTCTGCTTACTTTCCATAAATCACCAACTAAATCTGTGCCCCGAGGCCCCTCGAGCGTGGCCGAAGTTACCTGGAGGTGAACCTGAGGACTTTGGAGATGAGGCCAGTTGCCAGACTGTTGACACTGGCTTCTGACGGGGACCGACACAGAGCACCGTCAGACCGGCCCAGCTCCGCTTTCTTCTGCTTCTTCCGGAGCTTCCTGCGATAGAATGCCTCCAGGAGATCCATGGCATCGGTTCAGGACTCGTCTCCTGACTTCTCTGCTTTCTATTCTCTTCTTCTGCTCTGCTCTTCTTTTCTGCGGGGCTCTTCCTTTAGAAACCGCCACAAACGTCCGTTGCTTCAGACTTCTCTCCTAACTGCAGCTTCTTTCCTTCTTTCCAATAAAACGCCTTCAAAAACTAAATGGAATAGAATAAATTTTAACCACATCTGGACCAGAACCCTTTCCTCCCCTACCTTTAACAACTTTTACCACGAAACTCAATAGCCTCCCTTTTCTCTTCCAACCTTCTTCCGCTCGTCTTCTCCGAAAACCTCAGTAGTCCGACTTGGTTCTGGTCTGCAGTGACAGATCTTCAGGAAATCCCGACTAAAGCATGATTCCATCAGAAGCCTCGCCTTTCCCAATCACACCCCGTGCAGATTCTGATTTGGACAAACATCTCACGCTGTGTCGGCCCCCAGATCCTAAGCTCATTAAACAAATTAAGCAATTAAATGTCATTAACCCACGACATGATAAAAGCATGAAGTAAACATCCTGAGCAGGCTCGGATGTGTGTGTGTGTGTGTGTGTGTGTGTGGAGGGGGGGAGAGAGAGAGAAAACGAAAGAATGAGAGAGACAGAGCAAGAAGACAGGGAAAGAGGGAGGTGGGGGAGAGCGGGGGGAGGGAGGGAGGATGGAGGGAGATAAGATTCATTTAGAAGACACCAAGAAATGGAGCAATGAGAAAAATATAAACAGATAGGGAAGATTTTCAAAAGACGAGAGGGAACCAGTCGATACTGTCTTTTAAAGGCTTTGAAGACAGAAAGGACCGAAGTCGTGGACACTATCAAAGACAGATAAGCAGCCAGAGACGAGGCGGGTCACTCTGCTGAAATAGATTTGATGGCTGCAGGGAAAAATGCATCTCATGATGCAGCGTGTGTTGCTGCGGTGAACAATGGCGATTATTGACTGTAAGATTAGTCGCCGTCAGAAGGACTGGAGTCCAAAACAACAGGCGTGTTACCGGGTCAACGGTCTGTGATCTAGCTGCTGCGGTCAAACATTTCAGATGTTCTCATCCCGAAAACACATCTGACATGTTGAAGTATTTCTGAATCCTTCGTACCTTTAATGTGTCCCACAAAGGAACTTCCCAAGTTTCTTCCAGTGGAAGAGGGGATGAATAAAGAGTTGGGTCACGTGTACCTTCACTAAAGAGACTTTCAAGAATCCTATCAAAAGACGTTTTATCGTCAAACCTTCTATTGAAATAGAACAGCAGAGTCTTTGTGGAAGTTCTCTCTGGTAGATTTAGCAGATCTTGAGAGCCCCTTTCACACCACACGGGTCGTTTCAGCACCGTGAAAAGGTCGTCGTCGCAGGACGGGTCATTTATTGGGACGATGCAGGACGGCCATCATGTTGCAAGCGACCTGCGTCGTCCCAATAAATGACCCGATGACGTGGATGCTCCTGCCTGTCGTGTTGTGATTTAGTCACTGGACATCCCGTCAACACAGGCGGATCTCTCAAGGGGGTTTCGTTTTTTCAGTCAACCAAATCAAATGTGTTGCTACTCGATCTTTAATGGAAGTGCATAAGGGAACTGGGTCACGTTTGGGAAATCCCACCCTTGGGGGTTGTTCACGCTCGTGTACCGACAGGAAGCAGCTTTTTATCGATCATGGCAGCGCACTGGCAAGATCACGAGATCTGTGATCTGCTCAACTTCTGCAAAGAAGAGATGTGGCGGCAAATTTCAGCCACTGTGCTGGATGCAGTTATTTATGAGGATATAACCAGCCGGGGAACACTGAGGGACCTTATTATGAACTTTTCCAAATAATATATACGGCCTCTTGGCACTGGCTAAACCTCCTGAGCGTCTCCAGCTCAGTAGCTGCACCACCAGTGTCCTCCTGGTCCCCCAATGTTGTTAGGGATTTAAGAAATAAATACATTACTTGCTAAAATTCATTTATTCTCAGAAAAAAGTCTTTAGACAAATTCTTCGGGAGCTACTCCATCGCTTTGAAGCCTAATCTGAGCTGAGCTTGTAAACTTAACAAAAGGGACAAAATCGCAAAAAAGGAAACAAGACATTGATTGACTGATGTCCTTGTTGTCCATTGTTTAAACCGCAGTGTTCCAGCGCAAAGGTGTAATGATGACGATCGAAATGCCGCGACAAGCTGCGACAACATGCTATTTGGTGTGGTGCGAAAGAGGCTTAACTGGAATCAAGCTCCTCTCTGGGGAAAATGGAGCAAAAGGCGTGAAACAGAACCGCCACTAAATGAATGTTATCACGGAAAAGAACGTCCTCGTTTTAGGGTTAAAGAGAGTCCCAACCTTCTGGAACATGTGCTAAAGATGGAGGACTTTGAATGAAGCCGAATCAAAGCCAGAATAAGTGTCTTCATATAATATACGAATGGATCTATGACCTTATTTTGAAGGAATCTTTTGGCCTGCGTGGTAGCTGTTTACATGTGTCATATTGTCATATTTTTAGCGGTGTGCCTTATTCAGTACAAATAAATGCGCGCATAAACTCCAGGCTCCGAGTATTCAACATCGTCATTAATAACTGTATTTCACAAACATTTAAACAAGTCTAATCACAAGCATATGGATCTTCTCTCTATCACCCCAAAACATCCTATATAAACAACTATATAAACATTAACTATAAAAGCAGCAATAGAGATTATGATAACTGGCGGGCTACCAGTAAACACTCATTCTTTATGGCACTCGCTATCTACATCGGCGCTGCAGAGCATTTGGGCTGAGATAGCAAAGGAGTGGTGTTACGTTCCGCCAAGGCACCGTGGAAGCGTGTCACAGTCAGTGGATCCCGACTGATGGACATCCTGTTAGCCATCATCCAATATGGTTCCTCTATTAATTAACAGATGTAGATTGAGTCATTAGCTACACTGACAAGCAGGTCACGGGGTCGCTCATCGGGCCTGAAAACTGACCGATTGCTCCCACGTTTGTCATCATGACTTGATACTTTTTAACTCCTCCAAGGGCCCATTTATCCAGATCCAACCTAAACAGAAGGGCCTCTTTGCTGAGGCATTCTCTAGGTCAAGGTTTAAACCAACAACCTACAAATCACCGGAACAACAGCTGTGGCCGTGTTCAATCAAGGAGACAAGACAAGAAGAATCTAGAAATTAAAGGGAGCAGGATGAGCCGAGAAGAAGAACACAGGACAGAAAGTGGAATGATTGAGGAATTGTCCTTTTCCTCAACCTCAGAACCATGCAGCTTCATTCCCCCACGGAGAGGAAATGAACCAGTGACCGTATGAAGACTGGATGATGGCTTTACCAGCGTAGCTAGAGCTGAGGGTCTCGGTGGTCATTTAGTGCTCCAGGATAGAACTTCAGGTGTGTGTGTGAAGCAACGCTCAGTGTTGGTGTGTTGAGGATGATCATTAAACAAAAGGAGATAAGAGAGAAATCAGACATGAGAGAAGGTAAAATGTTGGAGGAATGGATGAAGTGAGGTTGAAGTAAGCCCAAGACTGTGTCAGCTTCAGCCTCACTGTCCTCTAGATCAACACCCAGCCTCACGGGGCTCTGATAATCCACTTCCTGTTTCAGAACAAATGGGAATAAGAGTGCTGCCCCCTCTCCTCCTCCTGTCCTCAGTGTTTGAAACCAACCCAGAGCCCAAAGAACTGTGGGAGAAAACATTCTCCTTGGTTACCAGACTGTGTGCAAGGATGAGGTTTTTCCCACCTCTCACAGGACATACGGCTATCAGAGACCCAGAACTGATCCAGGACCCGTCATTGGGGTTCCGATCCAACTATGGGAGCTAAAAGTTATGATTCTCTCTCTCTCTCACCCACACGCACGCGCGCACGCACGCACACACGCACGCACGCACGCACGCACACACACACACACACACACACACACACACACACACACACAGCCTCCTGGACATGCCTGACCTCCATATTAGGATGGATCTGGCTGTAGCCTACCCTGAGTGTTCATATTTATAGACCGTTTACAACATTTATGTGCACAAAAAACATACTGTGTGTGTGTGTGTGTGTGTGTTTGTGTGTGTGTGCGTGTGATAAACACAGAGACTACGCTCTGATCACATGATGAGACGTGACAGTGCAACAATGAGTAGTTGTGAGTCAGTAGAACCTTTAGGACAGAGGTGTCAAACTCAAATACCCAGTGGGCCAAAATTCAAAACTGGGACAAAGTCACGGGCCAACATTGATCTTTATTGAAAAAAATCTTCCTCCAGCTATAACAGGGAACCCTCCAGTTTGTCTCTATTACATTTGCTGCTTGTTATTTTTTTTAAATTTATATATATATAATAAAATACCAGCGGGCCAGCTCTAATAGTCAATTGGTATGGCTTTGCGGGCCAAATATTATTACATTGCGGGCCAAATTTGGCCCACGGGCCAGAGTTTGACACCTAGGCTTTAGGAGCTGTTGGCTCTGCAGTGTTTCCATGAATGATTTTTCAACACAGTCATAATTATTTCCAACAGCAGTTATGGGGAGCGCTGCGGGCTTTGCTGCAAGTCCTCAGATCTGCAGAACATTTTGCTCCCTGTTGGACTCCACCTTCACGTCGGTCACAAGTGGGGAGATTTCAGTCTGCACCTAATCAAAGCAGCGGAGCGTCAAAAGCTCCATGCATCACCTCTGTTTCAGTCGCACAGAATCGTTAACCTTTGTCAGCCCACATGTGCACATATGCGCAGGCGGGACATCCTGGAAGCGCAGGGGTCCGACCCCCCTGCCCCGACCCCCACACGGTTTCCTCTCTGGACACGTCCAACACAAACATGTGTGGACTCTGGGAAGGGCCACTGTTATATAAGACAGCATGTCGTGTTTAAAACCAGGCTTGTGTGCCCCCTGCTGTGCACTGTTGCTCCATCACTCCTCGTTTGTTGATAAAAGTTGTTTGTCACATCGAGACTGATGGTATCTAGAAGACAGATGTAAACCAAGCAACAGAGAACGTGTCTCTGCAGAACCCTGACGTCAGTAACAGCACCAGTCGGTCAACCCATCTCTGGATCAGAAATGTGAGGTTCAGCTCCCACATGGCAGATCATTCCAGACATCAAGGATGAGCTGGTTTATGGTTTTCTCACACTAATGTCATCGCATGGCAGCTGAAGAACTTAGCTGAAGAGCCATGAAGGTTCTCTACCTGTTCTTGATGCGTAGCTGGACACCTCCTGCTGCTGGCCTGCTCTGCTGGAAGGATTCTGGTGCATGTTGTTGGGCTGCTGGAGAAGGAGGAGAGGGAGGAGGAAGCGCGGGGACAGAAGAAGCTGATGTACCAAACTCCTCAATGAATCCTGGATCCAGTTCTCTGAAAAGGGAGACAGCAGTGGGACTCAAGCAGCCGTCGGCCTGCTGGACTTTTACTGTATGCTTCCGTTTGGTAGGGAAATAACGTATTTTGGCTAAATAATTTTCCCAACAATTCCCAGCTAATAAAAACAAAAATAACAAGCAGCAAATGTAATAGAGACAAACTGGAGGAATATTATTCCTCAGAAGCAGCTTAGATCAGAGACAGAGATGGTTCAATGTCTAAGCATTCTTTAGCAACATAAATTTGCTCTTGCTGGGGCACTTTAAGTGTGTGAATGTGTAAGGAAGCACTTAATAATAATAGTTATAACATTGAGAAAAGTGAAGTCATACTTTCACTGTTTCAGATGTGTGTACAGCTCCAGGAGAACAATCAAATATCTCTACCACTCATAATTAAAGTAGCCTAATAAAATCAAATAAATCACTCATCCATATACAAGATCTGCAAACTCAAGTCTCTCTCTCTCTCTCTCTCTCTCTCTCACACACACACACACACACACACACACATACAACACACACACACACACACTCACACACACACACACACACACACACACACAGATAAAGGCCCATTAACAAGAAACCTGTTGAACTTGTTAAAAGAATGTGAGGCAGCAGCCACAACACCCTGAAATCATTTCAGTAGGAGAGACAGTATTGTCACATTCCATTTTATCACACACACACACACACACACACACACACACACACACACACACACACACACACACACACACACACACCTACATACAGCCTTCATGAAGCATCTAACTGGACTACCAAGCTCTTGAGAGAAATGATGCATAAGATCGAAGTCATTACAAGATAACCCTATGACTAATATGAAGGGAATTTAGCTACAAACCTTTAGATACTGAGAAAAGAATGTTATTTGCTCGTGAACCATCACTTTCAACATGTAAAAAGTGATATAAATTGTCTCATAAAACACAGTTGGAAAGAATAGGGAACCCTCTGAAGGTCAGAGCCAGTAAACTCTGATATGATATCAGTGATGTTTAATACATACAGACTTGATTTTGCCTCTGTGTCCTCAGTGTCATCGGGCAGATAAAACACCCCATCATATCGTTGTGTAGCAGAGGTTTGTGAAGCTCCTTTATCTGTCCTCACCATGAACCGTTTGCGTTCTGTCCAACATCAACACTCTGACTGACAGGTCAGTCTCTGGGAGCCCTCAGCATAGCCCACCAGACAGAGGGGTTACCGGGGAAACGCCTCTGTGGCCCTTCGCCCCATATCTGCTTTTTCTGAGCAGCGAAACTCAAACATTCATTAAGCTTGATTACGTCAAGCAGCAACAAAAGAGTCAGAGAAGAGAAGGAGGGAGACAAAGAGAGGGGTGAGAAAGAGAGGAGAGGGACAGCAGACAGGGGTCGCTACACATCCAACATCTTGATCACCATACCGGCCAAACCGCCGGGGTCAAAGGTCACAGAGTCATGAGGGTTCTATCCTGTCATCACAAACACACACACACCCACACACACTACCTGGTGGGTTGGACTCCTCCTAAACTGTGGCAAAGTAATTGACGAGCATAGAAAAAGGGAAAGAGTCATGGAATCTCAAAGCAAACACCATTTACAGCGTCAGTCGCTCCAAACCTTCTGTTCATGCCGACTTCAGGTCAGACGTGCATAAAGCTGACATTTTCCAACAGACACCAAGCAGTTTCAGGGGAATGTTAATTAACTGGGACACTTTCCTTGGCAGTGGCAGAACATGTTCTTCTGGATTTCTGAAGGTGACTGGTCACTGATTTTCTTTGTTGACACAGTAAGGCGACACATCTATTACACCGTAATGACAGAATCAGGCTAAAATAAGCCTAATTCTTCAACTTCAGCTGAGCACTTAACAGTAATTACTTTGCTCCCCTGACTGATAGCCTGCATAAATCGGCTTCAGCCTGTGAAGAGTTGTAAAATCACTGAGATCTGATAAGAGATTAAAAATTCAAATTAAAGTTTTCATCACACCACTCAGACCTGTGCTGATGACATAAAGATTTAAAATAAATGTGTGGGGAAAACAGTGATTAGCTGACAGGAATCTGTCACAAAGGTGAGCTAAACCTACAAATGAAGGCTCATTAGGACCTGAACACACCACTCCTTCACTGAAAGTATTGAATATAAATGATGAATGTTCCAGCAGAGCAGTTTAATGCTTGTTGACGTAGAGATTAGGTGCAGTTTGAATCTTTAATGTGGTCCCAGGTGTGCAGGTGTCACTGTTTCCATGGTTTCAACTCAGTTTACAGATCAGGCAAGGTAAGGGTTAATGAATCAGGATCATTCTTTCTATTCTTTGAGTTCTCTTTACTAACAAGGATACAAACCATGCAGACTCTTTACGGACTAGTTAAGGGAGGAGGGTCTTCAGATTTGTGGTCAGGAGTTAAAATAGTGCACGCAAACACTGAGACAAGAGAACGGGAAGAAAGAAATGTCTGAAAAACCTGCTCCACAAAACAGAGAATGGCTGACAAACCTGTTCATACTGGCTGCTAGATGGGACAAACACCAGCAGCTGAGGAACCAGACACTGCTGTATTATCCTGGTGTCATTCCTGTAGATGAGGAGATGAAGAGGAGGAAGAAGAGGACACTTTTATTGCCAATATGCATCAACTGCACAACGAAATCCGTCCTCACTGGGCCAACCTACCCTGATGTGTATCATCCCGATGATACTGTATTAAGCTAACATTTTCATGCATTTGTATTATAATTTTCATTTTTTATTTAAAGTGTGGTTTCTAAATCTTAACCAAAGGAGCATGTTTACTTTGGTTTGGAATTCTCTAGCAGCATTAGCGTCTCACCTGAATGACAGCACTGGTTCCCCTAAAGAAAGAATTCCAGTTTGCCATCTGAGCTGAGTGCAGCCCAACATGAGCTCATAAAGACGATAATACAGAGTTAATAAAGATATTTCTGTCCCAGGTGGGCTTGCAGGTGTCTCTCTTGTGTAATGTGGAGCACAAACTGATGCTAACTGAAGAGCAGAGGACAAAAATCAGGAGGACCAGCTGCCTGCTGCAAAGCAGGGGTGCTAAAGATAATAACTACGGACTGCCTGAGTGGGCTCAAACCTGGATATGAGCAGGCAGCATTAGCCAGACCCAAAGGAACCACTCTAAAACACACGTGGGACAAACACACTCAGTCAAACAGAGATGAGCTCACAAGGAAGTGAAACCACAAGTGTCAGATATCAGCTCGAACCCAGACGGCTCCGTTAAACACCTGCTCTACTCGGACACACCAGGGTGATAAGAGGTAAAGCTTTCAGGCTGGTGCACTACTTTTACAGTTATACATCAAAACTTGAGTTTAACTGATAAAATCCTTCCTTGACAACAACAAGTAAACATCAGTGACAGTTTGCTCCTAAATTAAAAAAAACAAACATCCATCTTTGTCTTGTTCTGCTAAAACTCTTTTTCCTCTCTTTATGAATGAAACCAACATATTGTGTGTGATCAGTAAAGGGTTAACTATGCCCGAACCGTCTCTCTCCACACCACAGGGCTGCCATGTGCCCACGACTTTACAGTGACATCATTGCCAGTTGCCTGGCAACTTCACAGCTACAGCAATGCCAAAGCAAGTTTATGTATCAATCCAGAATTTACCCAGAAAACTACACACACACACACACACACACACCACCCCTGAAGAGAGAGCACCGCAGGAGCGAACACACTAGTCAAAGACTGAAGTCAGTCGGGTGAAATCGGGAAGAAACCTGGAATAAACCGGGAAAACCTGAAATTCCTGGAGCTGAACAACTCCTCTGTGAGGAGCAGAGACAGAGATAGAGTGACCCCCTGAAAGTGCTGTTTGTCTCTCTCTTTCTCACTCTCCCCTCTAACACACACACACACACACACACACGCGCGCGCGCACACACGCACACACTTACAGCTCATTTGTCAGCTCCTTTCTGTGAGTTTCTGGCTTCTTCCTAATAATATTGTTCTCTCTCTCCTTCTGTGTCTCCTTCTGTATCTCTCTGTAGAGATCTACGCTCTGCCACAGCAGCATTCACGTCGCAGCCAATCAGGGCTCACCTGGATGCACCAATCACGGGGGGGCGACAGGTATGGCGGAAAGACAGACAGGACGGACAGACTGGTGTGCCGAGTGAAGCCATGTTTGACAGATCATCAAACACACCTTTTAGTCTGCCACAAACGATGGAGGACACGTTCAACATGTGAGCGGCAGCCTTACACACGCTCTTGTACTTGTATCTTTGTGAGGACTTCGCCGGACCACTAACCCCAACCATCCTAACCCTGATTTTCACCTAAACCCAATTCTAACCTCAACCATACATCCAAGACTCAACCCTGGAAAAAGGCCCTTTGTTAGGACCAGCCAACACGTTTGATGACTGATTAGCAGCTGCCAGCTAATGAATGTCCAACATTAGCACTCAAACAAGTCCTGAGTCTTATTCGGTGTCCAGCAACACCGCACGGTTACAACCACTTTCCTGTTTATTCCGCGCCGTTCAGGCAAAGCAATTTCACAGCAAATGGAAGTAATTTATCTCCAAAGTCCCGTCCTTTCGTCAAGACGCAGCTAATTTTACTACCAATAAAGCAGCTGTGGGTCTCTGTGGACGTGGACACAAAGGTGAAACATAAGCAACTGTGACTCTGCAGCCCAACACGATGTCAACAGGTTGAGTTATAAATTAGGAGGACATCATGTTCTATGAATGGATGTGGCCCCAATAATTCAGAGCACAACACCACCAACAGCGGTGTTGCATCAACCCTCAACATGCTCCAATCAGAGGACTAAAGCGAACACGTGTGAAAACCAACCTGAGGACGCTCGACATCTGAGTGACTTCCTGTAAATCCCTTTGTGAAGCCGATCACATGCAAACACGTGCTGCTGTTGTCTGTCCAACCAGGAGAGAACTGCAGTCCTCCCAGCGCATCGCCTGTTGTTCTACACCTGTTCCAGTCTATGTTTTTGTGGCTGAAGTCTAAAGTCCTGCATTGTGTTTCTCCTGTGTCTGCCTGTAAACAAAAAGCTGCAGTAGCAACAGAGGCCAAGCTAGCAGACACACCTCAAACCAAACACATACCTGCCTTTATACCTGAAGGCATCACGCTCAACAGGAACAGACGTCCTCGCCAGCTCTCACGTCTGGACCCTTTTACCTGAACACGACCCCCATGAGTCCACGTGTGTCTCTAGTGTTCACGTTGAAATGGAAACGTTAAATGTGAAATATTTACAGATACGTTCACGTGTGGAACCTGATCTGACATATTCAGGACATGTTCATGTACCAGTGACAGCTCAATGACAGCTTCGCGTCTCTGCACATTCATGGGACATGCCGAGGACACCATTGTCAGAACTAATGTTCCTTCTTGACCACAAACAGTGGCTGAAACATCCCCCTTGATTTTGGATCATCGCACTTTGGGCTTCAGCTGTACTTTATTCTACACCAGCTACTCCCTGTTCCCACCTTTGACTGCCCAGAGAGCAGTGTGTAATGTCTATTACAGCTGTAGTACACTGGAAATTACACCTTCTCTCCCAAGTGATCTGATTTCAAAACCAAAAACCTGTTTAAGGTGTTCACACATTCTTCGCTCTTAGTTTATTGTTGTCACTTTCACAGGTTGCTCAGTGAAGGCTACAAAACACTCCCTCCCCCGGCCGTCAACAGATGTCGTGAAAGCAGCGTGATATTTCCACGCAGGCTGATTTCTGATTCTGTTGATGATGGGAGTGACACAGCGGTCCAGTACGATTCCACAGTTTGCTCCGCTGGAGGCTGTGACTCCCCTTGAGGATGAATGACCTCTGACCTCTGACCTGTTTAGGGTGTATTTTAATCCCTCACACTGCTGAAACAGGCTTGTTATCCTCATTAGGAACAAACAGAACAGAAACTAACAGCATGTGAAGGTACGATTGGTGGAAAAGAGGTTGTTGCTCTTTTCAGTGCGACTAACTTTAAAAGGGGCTTTCGTTTGTATTATAGCAGTTTTATCAACAAACAAACCCCAGCACAACACACTGTTGTTTGATGATGCTCATCCTTTGCTATTGCACCTGAATGCAGCATCCCGAGAAAGAGGAGCTAGTGTAGCTCAAAGGGCATTATTCACACACAAAACACACACACACACACACACACAGTACCTGCGGACAGTGAGCTGCAGGGTTTTGTAAGAACCTTTCACCAGTGCGATGGCTTCCTGTCTGTATCCGGTCAGCTCCACATCATTGATGATGATGATCTCATCCCCCACCTGCAGCGGTTGACCCAAACTGTCCACCTTACCGCCCTCCTCCACCTGCAGACACAGAAGACCGTTAAGAATGAATGGGCCAAGCGTAAAGGTCTGGGATGCTTCCCCAGTCTGCTGCTGCCCTTCCGCCGCGTCGACCCTGACAGCTCCAACGAGATTTCACCATGTCTCAGCCAATAAACATGAACGTCAGAGCCGTTAGCTTTATATGTGACTATCAACTGTCTCTCTGCCAAGATAATGCACCCCCTCTCACACACAAACACACACACACACACACTCACAAAGAGTAACTCTATTATCATGACCCTACTGCATTATCAGCACTTTCA